>NW_020861823.1:0-57059 GCF_003713205.1 Coffea eugenioides
AATTTATATGAAGCAACATCAGGAATTTGAAATTGAGGGAAAGGAAGACCATGTTTGTTTGTTAAAGAAATCCTTATATGGATTGAAACAATTTCCAAGACAGTGGTATAAGAGATTTGATACTTTTATGTTGAGTCATGGTTATTCAAAGAGCATGTATGATAGTTGCGTTTACTTCCGGAAATTAGATGATGGTTCTTTTATTTATTTGTTGCTTTATATTGATGACATGCTCATTGCTGCCAAGAATTTATCAGAAATTCACACTTTGAAATTGCAGTTAAGTAGTGAATTTGACATGAAATATTTGGGAGCAGCTAAGAAAATTCTTTGCATGGAGATCAAAAGAGACCGATGAGCTGAAAAATTATTCTTAACTCAAGAAAATTATCTTGAGAAGGTCTTGGAGAAATTTGGCATGAAAGATACTAAACCTGTTACTACTCCTCTTGCTAATCATGTTCGACTATCTACTGCTCAGTCACCACAGTCAGTTGAAGAGGAAGAGTATATGGTACGGGTTCCTTATTCCAACGCAGATGGCAGCATTATGAATGCAATGGTTTGTATTTGTCCAGATATTGCACAAGCAGTCAGTGTGGTTAGCAGGTATATGTCGTGTCCTGGAAAAGCATATTGGCAGGCTATAAAGTGGATTCTCAGATACTTACGAGAGACTTCAAATTGTAGTTTGAAGTTTAGAAGCAATAATGACACTTTGGTTGGTTTTGTAAATTCTGACTATGTTAGGGATCTTGACAGGAGAAGATCACTTTCAGGTTACGTATTTTGCATTAGCGGTTGTGTAGTTAGTTGGAAAGCTACTTTACAACCCGTTGTAACTTTATCTACTACGGAGACAGAATATATGGTCATGATTGACGCAATCAAAGAAGCCTTGTGATTGAAGAGTCTGTTTGGCGAACTTAGTCTGCATCAAGGTGTTACTACTATTTATTGTGATAGTCAAAGTGCCATTCATTTGACTAAAGACCAGATATATCATGAGAGAACGAAACACATTGATGTGAAATTTCATTTCATTCGAGATACTATTGTTGGTGGAAAAGTCCTTGTTCAGAAAATCAGTACCAAAGAGAATTCTGCTGACATGTTTGCGAACCTCTTCCAGTTTACAAGTTCAAGAAATGGTTGAATTGGGTTGGTATTCGTTGTTGGTGATTTAGGCCCATTGAGGCTTATGTGGAGAAGGTGGAACAGTTTTGCTATTGTTGATGTTAGGGACACGCCAAGGTGGAGATTTGTTAATGTGGCGTTGTCCCACATCGACTTTTGTATAAGGGAACCTTTCCCGTAGTTGCATATAAATATAGTGGGCCTGTGATGGGGTTAAGTGCACCAAAACCAAGAGAGCATTAGTGAGCTATTTGGGCCTTTGGGTCATTAAGCCTTTTGTTTAGTTAAATACTTTTGGGTTCTCTTGTGTTTTTAGTATTAGGTGTTTTGGTTCTAGAAATACTTTCCTAAGGCATCTTTTGTATTCTCTTCTTTATAGTAAAATATTTCGCCTCCTCCGCCCGTGGACGTTGGTCAATTTGACCGAACCACGTAAATTCCTGTGTTCTTGTTTTACTTATTTCTGCTTTGTTATTTGTCTTTTGGGGTTATCAAAAATTCTTTCGTCAATTTTCTGGGGCTAGACCTAACAGTAATAGCTTAGGGTAAGATTCCAAAAACTCATGAAACTTGGAAGTTGGCTTTAGAATGAGGTTTGTCTTGTAAATGTTTTAGTTAGCTTTTGAGACTTTGTAAATGGTATAGGCTACTTTTATGCATTTAAGATTCTTTTAAAAAATTTCTTTTTCAGTAGGAAAGAGTGGAACTTAATAGAGGAGGAATTTGAATTCGAGACTTTTAATTCTTGAAATCTCAACTTTAACCACTAAATTAAGTTTTTGTTGAATACATATTTAAGATTGTTTTTCTTGTAAATCTTCACTGTTGATCTTAAAAATAAGTTTTACAGTTTGCTTGAAGACAGATATATATATATATATATATATATATTAAACTGAAAGAAATGATATATACACTCTACTTATATAAACCTCTTGTTTTGCTTTTTCCTTATGTGGAAAAACAAAACTTTCGTGCGCAATTTTATTATGAGAGTTTTTTTTTTAGTCCTTTCATTTAATAGAAAAACAGAAAGTGGAATATATAGATCAATATTCTTAATTAATGCAGATAAGTAAAGCTTGTAATCTTCTCAATTAGGAAAAAGTTGAATATATGTGAATCTTATATCTTTTCCTTTTTCTAATTCCCTTCTTAAAATGCAGTTCTTATTACATTAATTTCTAATGGTTGGTGTATCTTATCAATTTATTCCATAAATCTTTCGTCAAAAAATTAAACTAAATTAAACTTGAAATTAGTACATACCGGTGACTCTTCTTGAATGTCTCCGTCTCGTATTTGGGTTATTGGGCACAACTTCTTCACTTGCTGGTACTCCAGTTTCAACCTTAAAAATATATATATAAAACAAATGAATATTTGGAGAAATTTAGGAAAGAAATGAATTCATTATATGCATAACAGGTATCATCTGAAAAGGTTGTGAAAATTAGAGGTCCAGTTTTCAATTCACCCCTTCACCACCTCACTTTTTGAATCCCATCCTTCCTCTACTTTAGAAAAGCGGGGAAAAAATTCTCATCTCACATTTGGGTTATCTGGCGCACCGTTTTCAACTATTGGATTTTCAATGACAACCTGCAAAGTAAGGAATAACTGTTGATCTCATTCATCATATTTTCATCTTATTTGGAGAAGTAAGAGGAAAAAATCCATCAATCTTAAGCATTTAAAAAAAAAAAAAAAAGAGTTCTCCTTGATGATATTGGTGGTCTGGATCTCACATTTGAGCTATCAAGCGAAGCATTTTCAGTTGCTAGTGTTTGGGTTCCAACCTGCCAAAAAAAGGGCAAAAAAAAAAACGAATACATCAACAAATATTGAGTTGAATCATAATATTTTTCTGTTATTTGGAAAAATTAGAAAGTGGTTCAATGAATTTAAAATCAATATTGTTCACAAAGGCGATGATTGTCTAAGCCTCACATTTGAGTTATTGGCCGCAACATCTTCAGTTTTCGGTGTAGCTTCAGTCTTAACCTTCAAACAAAGAAAATCAAACATTGAATTGAATCACCATATGTTTTTATTACATATCAATGTTTCCTAGTAATATATGCATCAGGGATGTAGATGGATGATATATGTACAAAAATTTGAAATTCAAGTATCTAGAATCAATTGGCCCACTCTTTAGAGTCGATTCCTTTAGAGTAGGTTCCCCCCTAAAAGTAGGAGTAGGAGTAAGTTAGGTTAGACTAGATGTGCCGTTACGACAAAAAAAAAAAAAAAATCTAAACTTCCTAATTTATACACTGTTTATCTAGACTTCTTAGCATTGAGATACTCTTGACATTTTAGTTTGCTCCGTTGCTAATGACAATTTCATGACTTTGACATTTTAATGTAAAAACATAAAAAAGTGATATATATAACTTGAGAGAAACCATAAAAGGGTTATCTGATAAAGTGTTAATTTGTAATTTACTCGTAAATATGAGACCAATATTTTTCTCGAAGGGGTGTAATTCTCACATTTGAGTTCTGGGCCGCAACATCTTCAATTGTTGGTGCTGTAATTCCAACCTTCAAAAATAAAAAATAAAAAAGAAAATTGAAAACTGAATGGAATCATCATATTTTTGGTTTTTTTTTGGGGAAATTAGAAGGAAAAAAAATACTCTTCTTACAGGTGGGCATCCACCAGATCCCACATTTGAGCTATCAAGCGTAGCATTCTCAGCTGCTGGTGTAGTAGTTACAACCTTCAAAGTCTCTTGTCCAGTTCTCACATTTGAGTTATTGACCTCAGCATCTTCTGTTGTTGGTGCTTCAGATGTAACCTTTTGAGATAAAGCAAGAAAAGAAACAAAAAGAAGATCAATAATTAGTTGAATTAATCCCATGTTTCTGCTTTTCTTGGAAAGTACCATACAAAATTCAATAATTTCATGCACGAATTTATACAAATGTAGTCCTAAAGACACGTCCTGTCTATGTACAACTTCAAGAAACATTAATCAATAAGTAAGAGAAGGAGTTTCAAAGAGTTCAATTGCTAGCTGCCCTCACACAAAAAATTTCAAATAAGTCACTAAACTTCTAACTTTGCAGTCATTTCGTTTATTTTAGCGATTAAGTTTCTCTGCCTCTATTAAGTTTTGGTGCATTTATCTCCATGCATAATATTTTCCCTTGTGGTATTTTTTGTTTTTTGTTTTTAAATTTTCATATTTTCTTTAGAGTAGCAGCTTGAATGTAAATAAACTATCTCAAATTCATTTTTTAGGCTGCTAAATTTTTTCTTTCACCAAAATAGTGATTGAAGTAACGTAAAAAATGAATTTTTTAGACCAAAAAATATATACGTTTTTATTAGTTAAATAACCACCATTTTTATTAGTTGAGTGAAAAAATAAATTAAGAAGCAAAGATGGGGAATGGGGAATTAGAATTTAAAATCTCTAAAATCTAGAGTTTTAATTTTAGTCACTAGACCAAAGCCTCCTCTCTCGGGAGGTCAACAAAAGTTATTTCATCATTTACTAGTAGATTTCACCTTGTTTATATAATATCCAAAAAAGACTATAGAATCTCTTCTTATTTTAAGGTCAATTATGCAGAAGGTCACTAAAATATTGCCATTGTAACATTTGGCTCTTGTAATATTAGATTGACCTTTAGAATATAACAAGAGGGTATTACTAGAAAACTATGAATTAATTGATCTACTGCTAAATAAGGTAGAGCACTTAACAAATTGAATCAAGCTCAAATTACTGATATATTCTGTGAACTCAAACTCAAATTAATTTGTTTATGTATCAAATGAACACAGGTTGATATTCGAATTCATTTTTTCTGCACTTTCTATTTCGAAAGTACAGAATAAAAGTTCCCCAATCGTTTCATAAATCATTTGTATTTGATGTTAATTAATAGAGCCTGGCTGGGCCAATTTAAACATATATCGTTTTCTATAAAGCTGTTTGACAGATAGATTTTTCATTTTTTTGCAGGCAAGCACCCCACAATAATAAAGGCATCTTGATACAATCCAAATGGATAAGGACAATTTAAATATATATCATTTTCTGTGTCTGTTGTCACAACCGACCAAACCATCATACGTTGAACTCCATTGATAGAGGACATTTTTTTGTTTTGGTCAAAAATAAAAGATAGAGGACAATTGACAACAACTCAAAGAAAAGATGCATGAAGTTGATTGAGGGCTAGATGTATATTTTTGCATGCATGAATGTATGCTACAATTATGATGACACGAATGATGATATACTATACAAAATACTACTATGCGATTAAAAGAATGTTCCAAAATTTTGTCATACTTTTCATTTTGGAATGTGCTAAAATATTTGTCTTGATTAGAAAGTCAGAACTCTTTTTGATCTTTTCTTTTTTCAATATTGTCCTTGCTCTTGATCAAATGCATGTTACATTTAAATTTAAAATTTGAATTTTAAGGAGTAAAATTGGAAAAAAAAATATCCAGACATCACAATTAAAACACTATTGATAAAAAGCCGAATTTCCAAAATGTGACCAAACTTTTGGCACTGAGGGAATACTACCCATGTTAACGATGAAAATTACTGAAGGTATTATCATGTGTAAGAATAGTAAAATGGCACCTACAATTTATGAAGTTAAATCAAGATCACGTATTTGAATTCTAAAGTTGATGCAAATAATGGATTCGCTTACAGCCACAATGTTAGTTTGAATTTTCAACCGGCTTTGTGTGGAGGTGGTAGAAGATGTAGACGTAGTTGGCGCTGTAACACTTTGAGATCCACCTTCACTGTTAAGGACCTGCCAAAATTACTGCCATTGTTAACCAATGGGGAATTATCCAATTGCCAGCCTAATATAGATACAAAGTAGTACTCCCTCCCTTTTTTTATAACTGACGTTTAAAGTTTTGCACACCAATTAAGAAAAGTTTTTCATTGCTTAAATCTGTACACTACTTTCCTTTTGTACCCTTATTAATTGTCCAATTCACCCATGTTTTATCTCACTAGAGTACTAAATGGTGTTGTTTTACTAGGCAAAAAGCAATGCAATTACTAGGGTTGCTACAAAGAGAGAAGTAATAATTATTAGGAGTAGTAATTAAGAACCCTGTATTGGAAAAGAGAGATAAAAGGGTAAAATTGTGAAAAAATAATTAATACTATATGGGGATAATAAAACGACAGATAAAAGTACACTAGAGCAAATTTCTTAAACGTCAGTTATAAAAAAAGGGAGGGAGTATTAGATTTAAAAATTGGATCCTAATGTGTGTGTCTATATATATATATATCAGAAACAGAACAATCAGATAATTAGAAAAATAGCAATGACAATAAAAAAAAGAGTAAATCTTATATACACTGACAATGTATACACTATCATCGTTGGATTCATGACGTGTATGCAAAAATTAAATTTCAAATTTAAATTTTGCATAGTTATCATTCATCCAATACTGAGAGTGTATATACTATCAGTGCAGGAAAGATTAATCTATAAAAAAAATAAATAAAATAAGTAGTAGTGCTATAAATGCATTAATAGTGAATGAAACTTAAGCTACAGGAGTCGAAAATTGATTTTTCGTTGCATTTTCAATAATTTGTTTGTTTAATAGAATACAGTACTTTCTGGCAAACATAAAACAACCCTCAAGGAAATTCAGAGTACAACAATTTTATCTAATACAACGTAATGATTTAAAACTGCTCAGTACAATAATTCCAGAATGTAGTTCCAGAAAAGCCGACAGAAACACAGGATATCCACGAAGTGGGGAAAAAATGGAAACAAGAAAAATGAACCATACAATCATAACACCATAAATCCCAGAAGTTTAATCAGTATATATCACATATTCTTTGTAACAATGAACACACTTAAAGGATCAACTTACGGCCGAAATTCTGGTTTCAGCAGTGGAAGATGTAGAATTCGCAGGCAAAACTCTTGGAGCTGATCCATCTTCAGGGTTAGGAACCTGGAAAAAAACTACAGAAGTCATTTCTAAGCATGTGTCTGTGAAAACGAAGAAGATATAAAACTACGATAGTACTTTGCATCCAGTTCTTAAAAGCTAAAAGCATGTCTGTTACACATGTTTCTTGATCAACTATTGAAGGCATCAAATCGAGCAAAATGTACAAGTTCTTGAACCTGATGTGTTGTTCCACAGGGATTTCTCCGAAACCATAGAGTATGTCCCCCGGAAGGGCGCGTGTAAAATGCGTGCTGACACGTAGTTTCTTGTACTAGACGAGGCAAAAGCAAAGGCATAATTAGTTGAAAAAAAAAAATAACGAGCTGGTGAACCAAAATCATGAAACAAACTTGAAAGTTATTGACAGCAAAGACTTCAGTTCATAGTTTGCAGACCTTTATCCTGCTGTTCTTCATGGTCAACCTCCAGGGGTGTTTTTTCATCGGTTGATTTTTGCTGGTTTGTTGTTTGATACATGATAAACTTAGAACTTGAAAGTTCTGATTTTGCTTGATATTTTTACTTGCACTCTGGAGTCTAGTGCTCCTTCAACCCTCAACCGTTCTTGCTTTTCAATTCAATGTGGTGAGGACTGAGGAGAAGGTTCCTCCTAATTATTGAAGTCCACCGCCTTATTTAATTCGTCTGCGTTGACGAGGAGAAGAAGACCAAGACAATTCTCAGCCAGGGGTTGCAATAGGGCGGGGTTGGGGCAGGCGACCCATCCCCACCCCCGCCGCGTCCTGCTTTCCCTGTGGGGCACTCGTGGAATTAAAAAAAAAGTTGTTATATAATTTCATTATAATTAAATTTTAGTAAATAATCAAGTACTAAAATATCAACATATCATTAAATTATTATTCATTGTAATTTCAAAATTAAAACTCATAAAAATAATTAAAGAAAAGTTATTTGAATACAATCTAATATGATAAAATGAATATAACTAAAATAATCAAGTTTTCACTCTTGATACAAATACAATCACTAAATTATTATTGTGTTTTTTTAGAAAAAATTTATTATTGTATTAAGTGTAGTTAAGAATTTAATATAAATGTATTAATAAATTTAGTATAAATAATTAATAATTTTATTAATAGACATATATAATTAGTAGTATAATTGATAATATCAATTATATTACATATATTAATATACATTAAATGATACATATAACCAATAATGTCATTATTATAAATTTATAACTAATTAAATTAAATATTATATATATATTTATGTACATATATATATATATATTTTTTTCAACGGGTGGTGGGGCGAGGGGTAGGACGGAACCCCGCCCTGTTTCTAAACGGCCAATAGCAGGCACTCGTCCCATTGTCATCCTTATTCTCAGCTACTATGAACTTGGACAAGGCCAAAATTTTCTTGCAAATTGGAATCTGTCGCTCCACTTTTTTGCTAACCCGTGATATTGTTTACAGTTGAGTCATTGTCCAAGACGGCCGCCCTCCCTTGCTGTGTTAATAATATACATTGCTAACCTTAATTTATAGGTACACTATTATTATTTTTGTGTCTCTAATTTGGATTGTTAGGTGGACACAATGAAGCAAAAAAAGAACAAATCATTGACTCAACTTACCTTTAAGTAAAAGCTAAAAAATGTTTTATACTGCTGTAAATTTTTTTTCAACAAATATACTGCTGTAAAATCAATGTGGGCTATTTAGTCTCTCTAATATAGTGATAATTACTTCTATTTCTTCTTTTTTTTTTTAATTTTCACTCCATTTGAAACAATGGCAACAGGAAATGGGAATTCAAACTGGGTTTTAGTGAGGATCAGAATCGAAATTAAGGAGCCAAAAAATATTTTTTTCAGCAGGGAGCATCGACATATTTGCATTTTTTAGGGTAAATTCCACTTTACCCCCTATGATTTAATATTTTTTTTACATAAGCCCCCTATGGTTTGGATTAAAGTGTCATTTGTAACGGAAATGATCATTCGTAACGGAATCAACTAAAATATCAAAAATACCCTTATGTAAAGTTGAAATTTATTTATTAACCAAAGGGGATTATGTGTATATTTTAAAAATCATTAAGTGATTATATGATAAAGGATTAACCCATAAGGGGGTTATATGGTAAAATATAAAAATCATGCAGGTTATTGTGCTATATATCTATAAGGGTAATTTCGATATTTTAAAGTTTGGGTAAATTACATTTTACCCTCCTGTGGTTTTCGCAAAAACCACATAACCCCCTCATGATTTTAAAAGCTATACATAAATCCTCTGTGGTTTGGGTTGAAGTGTCAAATAGACGGAAACTACCTATCGTAACGATTTGTGGGCGAAATGTCCAAATTACCCTAATATAAATACAAAAAAGGCAACAACGAACACGGCCGGGGCTTCCCTTTCCTTTCATTACTTCTTTCTTCACAACGAAAGGAACCGCGTCCGCAACAGTCAAAGTGGTGGAAGGCCCACCAGAGTCAAAGGGAGAGCTTTCTGCACCTCTCTTCAAGAGATAGGATTCCGGTTTCTGCATCTTTCTTTCTCCCATGCTTTTCCGTTGGTCAACTACCAAAAAAAGCCATTTCTGAAACAAGAGCTCTAGTCATGGTTTCATGCTGTATGGGAGCTGCTGATTGTCCCTGTCTAGGCCCCCACCAGTGATTCCATACTGCCCTTCTCCATTGTTACCTTCGCTGCCATGACCAGTACTACTGCTGCCATATCTTAAGCCAGGGCCCCTGCACCAGCCCCTGCCGTAGCCATAGCTGCTGTCCCAACTCCCTTGCCTGCTGCTTGCACCAGGACCATAGCTACCACCATTCCATCCATCACCATTACCGCCGCCATTTTGACCATATTTACTGCCTGGACCACCACCTCCACCCGATCCGACCCACCACCATTACCACCTACAGAGCCAAATCCACTGCCGTCATTGCTGCCTCCGCTTCCAGCCCCATAACCACCACCATTACCATCAACAGAGCCATATCCATTGCCGTCATTGAAAGAGATAAGGAGCACAGATCTAGGCTTTATTGGATCCGTTAAAGTGGTCAAGGGTAATATGGGAACGTTTCTTACTGTTACCAGTAGTACAAGCGCGTGTAAGACACGAATCGTCACGATGTATGTTTTCCGTTTATTTGACACTTTAACCCAAATTACAGAGGGTTTATGTATAGCTTTTACAATCATAGGGGGGTTATGTGGTTTTTGCCAAAACCACAAGGGGGTAAAATGTAATTTGCCCTTAAAGTTTCGTTGCAAATAACTATTTCCATTACTTTGACACTTTAATCTAAATCAGGAAGGAGTTATGTATATTTTTTGAAACTATAGGGGAATTATGTAAAAAATACTAAATCACAGGGGGTTAAAGTGAAATTTGCCCCTTTTTTAGGTGGCGTGCTATGTACCTCCAAGCACAGTATTTAAGGCATTTGTGCTCTAATCAAATTAATTAGATGTTACATTTCAAACTCTAACTAGCCTCCTAATTAGAAGAAACTCAAACTGCTGGTTCCAAGAAAGTGCACAAGCAAGTTATTTACGTAGTAATTGCTCTTGTATTACAATTGTCTACCTTTCACACGACTCGACTTAGTTGGTGAGGATCAAGCTCTAGCGAAGCGCCAAGCTGGTGAAAAGGTCTCAAGTGCAACTGTCGGAGTTTCAATTGTGCTGCTAGCTCCGGTCCCTCTTTTCTCGCATCATTTTCTGATTAGACACTGTAGCCAATGTCTTTATGTGCTGTGAAGTTTCTTATCCCCTGATAGATATTATTGGAGAGGAGGGGTCGACGAACATTCTTGGAATTCAACTTCAAACATCAGACCCGGGCGCTTTTCTAGTCTCCTTCTTCCTGAGGTGAAATTCCTTGTCTTCTCAGTTTCTGATCTAATTCTGCTGCATTTTTTCAACCATCTGTGATAACAACATCTTCACTTTGAATTAACCTCTTCTTCTGTATTTCTACCCTAGTATATGTGCTAAATGTCTTTTAACCCAAGTGTTTCATCAGTTAGGAATCGCTTCCGGTTTAACCATAGTAGTAGCCAAATAAGTTAGTCAACTTATCCATCTCAAGAATTGGTGATCTTTTGATTTGAAGCATGATCGTTTCTTTATAAAAATGCTTGATTCATGATTTTATACAAGGATAATAATAGTTAACAGGCCGAAGCAGTACTTGATTAGTTACTCTGATTAGCCTGATCGAGCTCCAAACTCTATATATCAAAGCCAAAGTGAAGTACTTGACTCTTAGACTAATCAGTTAATGATAAGTGAAGCGTGTTATTGATTCTGTAGTCTCCTTGTTTTAGCATAACTTGTGGATTGCTAGTGGATCTTCTGCTATAAGTAGAATTGGGCCAAAGTGGGCACCAATGAAATTGTTTGAGAGCTAAATTTGCCAAACAGGAAACCTCCGGCAACTTAGGAAATAAAAGGAATAGTGAATCAATATGGCAAAGTGAAAGAGATAATTTAGTCCATTTTAACAGCCCAAAAAGGAATTTATCTTAGTTCTACCAGCGGGGTTGGGGAGATGTAATTAGGGGGCACTTTGCCAAGCCCTGTAGGCTGAACGCCAGACATCAAACTAACAATGCAATTGTTGCCTCTTTGTGGTTATACATCGGCAAAGAGATGAACTATATCCCAATCATATTTCTTTCTCTTTTGCCTTGAACTAACTATTGAGTTTAGTTAGTCATGGCCTAAGCAATTTCGACCAGTACTTTAAATCCAGAAGTTATTAAGCCAGTGCTCCGTCCTGTCGTCATATGCCTTCACTGTCTCCTTTCGGATGTTTGCTAGCTATTGAATCAATGTCTATCAACAACATGCATCTTTTGTTGGTTCCACTGACTGCAGCGTTTTTTCTAAAGTAAACATGCAGCTCAGTAGAAGTGCAGATGTCTCCATCACCATTCAAGAAAAGCTGAAATGTGTCGTTGCCTCAGAGTTAGGATGCAACATCTTTAGAATACATAGCCAGTTGCGGAAGGTAAATGAGAAAGTTTATGAACCCGAGATCATAGCAATTGGACCATATCATCGTGGAAAACCTGATCTCTCACGTATGGAGGAGCACAAGTTGGTTTATCTAAAATCATTGCTTGGTCAAAAGATTGAGAAGGTGGCAACATGTGTTGCTGCAATGAAGCCACTGGAGGAAAAAGCGCGAAAGTGCTATGCAGAGCCTATAGCCCTTTCATCAGATGAGTTTGTAGAAATGATGCTGTTAGATGGCTGCTTTATCATACAATTGCTGCTTAAGTTCAAGGAAAAGGATTTGATAGATAAAACTGATCCTGCTTTCAGGTTGGAGTGGATTCTGAACAGTTTACAACGCGATTTAATGTTATTTGAGAATCAGCTTCCCTTCTTCATTCTTTGCAAATTGTATGAAACAATTGAGCTTCCAGACCAAGAAAGTGGATTGATCGATCTTGCCTTGAACTTTTTTAGTGATCTTTTACCAGGTCACGGGACAGCACGCGAAAATGGAAATCCACAGGACAACATCAAACATTTGCTTGACTTGATACACAGAAATTGGTCTACATCAAAACTCAAGCCTGTTAAAGAAATGACAAGGGGCACAGGAGATATGGCGTTGATCCGCTGTTCCATGGAACTTGCAGAGACTGGAATCAAGTTAGAGAAAATTGCTCAAGAGGACATATTTGACATAGAATTTGAAAATGGAACTCTGCGAATCCCCACATTAGCCATCGAAGAGAGGACAGAATCTTTCCTCCGGAACCTGGTTGCCTATGAGCAATATTGTGGGGATGATCAAATCAACCTTGTGACAGACTATGTGACGTTCTTGGGTTGCCTCATCAAGTCTGAAAAGGATGTAACAAAACTCTCCCACCATGGAATCATTGATAACTTTGTTGGTGAGAGTGAAGTCATCTCTGAAATGTTTAACAAAATGATTGTCTGCATAGTTGGGCCAAGTAGAAATTTCCATTACGCTGAGATATTCAGTAGAGTGAACATCCATTGTGACAGACGTATGAACCGATGGTGGGCTAAGTTAAGGAGAAATTATTGCAACAGTCCTTGGGGAATAATTTCGATTATTGCTGCCTCTCTTCTGCTGCTACTCACTTTGTTGCAGACTATATTTTCGATTTTATCTTGGAAGAACCAATAGTTTGACAAATTAAGACCATTTGGTAGTTCGTCGAAGACTCTGTAAAAGAACATTTCAGTTCCTGTCCCGTTGCAACTGGCGAGCTTTGGATCAAGGACCATTGATTTTCTACGGTGTACTAGTACATTGCAAGCAACTAATAAGTTTTTGTGTTCAATTAAAAACCTTTCTGGTTTGTGTTGTCATCTTTCATCATGCCATGTTCATTCAAGAGAATCAAATTCAAATCACAAATCATAAATCAAAATTTCAAAAGCAACTTGAATTTTATTTTCCACGCAAATTGTTGGTTGCCTGGGGCTTCAGATCGGTTCTTTTGTCACTTTTAATGAGAAAACAAATTTTGGTTTGTTTGGATACTAAAATTATCTCAAATAATATTTCGCTTGCATCATAAACACATTTTCCAACCCACCTTTTTACATTCCCAATCACCTTTTTATCTCACATACATCAAATCACAAAAAGTGCTACAGTAATTATTTCAAATAATATTTCAAATAATACCCTATCTAAACTAATCCGTTACGAGGCAATTGTGTGCTTTCATATTCTTGTCCTCTCTTCTTCGGTCACCGCTTTTAGTCCACTTTGATACTCGCAACTTGTTTGATAAAGTCTGACATTTATCAAAATTTCTGTGGCCAATGGTTAACCATTTTGTCGAGCAAAAATCCTTTACTACGTGAAAGACCGTTCTTGAGACATATAGCTATTGGTTTGTAATTTCCTTTAAAGCATTGGATCATCAAGGACCTATGATTCTGAAAGTAGGGCTACATATGAGTCGAATTGTTTGTGAGTCGATCGTGAGCAACTCGAGTCAAAATTTGATTTTATTTCGATCAATATCGAATTCGAGCTAATCAAATCGAACTCGAGTTCGTACTGGAACTCAAAGATACTTAGTTTATATATATATAATTTGAGTAAATTTTATATACACTATCATCGTTGGATTCATGACATGTGTGCAAAAGTTGAATTTCAAATTCAAATTTTGCACAATTGTCATTCATTCAATGCTATAGTATATACATTGTTAGTATAGAAAAGATTAATCCATATAATTTTTATTTAATAGTGAAATTATATATATAACCTAAATTTTATTATTTGTTAAGAAAAATTACTATTTTATTCTTTTTTAAAAATAAAATAATTATTTTTTATTTTTTTAAACTCGAGTTCGAACTCAAATTTTACATTGAAAGCTCATCGAACTCAAACGAGAGCTCAAGTTTTAAATTTGGTAAAATTGAATTGAAACTCGACTCGATTAAGTCAAAATTTGATTTGACTCAACTTGGTTGCATTCTTATTTGAAAGGTGCACGACTTTTTAGGAGGTATCATTTTGGTATTAGAATTTCCTGAAAATGCAATCTTTAAATTTACTTCAAATACTTTCCACTTTAACCCTTTTTTTTTTACTATTATAGGTATAAATGAGTCTAATCAAATCGAACATCCTAATATTCAAGTTTAATTATTTTAATGAGTTTGAAATTTTCAAATTTAATTTATTTATTTATTGAATCAAACTTAAACAAATCTTTTATTGAATTTGAAATTTATCGAGCTCTTCAATGACTTATTGGCGAACCAAATTAGAATGAACTCTCGTCAAATCAAATTGAGTATGACTCTTGTATTGAGTTTTTGATTATTTTTCAACCCTATTTACTATCCTTTGTCATCTTGGGGAGCAAAAAAACTATAAATTTATTCCTTTCTTGGTGATCCAATGACCCGTTTTATCCTCCTCTGGCTTTTCTTTCCTTTCTTTTCTGACTCCAATCCAAGGGCCCAAATTCACTCGCATCCGATCAACGGTCAAATTTCATCCTCCACCTTTTCCAGAAGTGGTATCATCTCCCAAAGCATCTTCTCAGTCGATATTCCTCTCAGATTCCCCCCAGTCCCGGGTGCCCGTGTTTCGCTTTTCCCAACAATCCATCCCGGCCCCCTCTTTCCCTCTCCTTCTTTCGCTTTCTCGCACCTTGATCGGAGACGGAAACTATGGAGAGTAAACCCCAGAAGCCAATTCCCATGAATGACCCCCCGACGGACCGCCCTGTTCGTGTTTACGCAGATGGAATTTATGATCTCTTCCACTTCGGCCACGCTCGCTCCCTTGAACAAGCTAAAAAATCGTAATGATTTCTTATTTTTCTAATCTATTTGCTTTTAAATTTGAGAATTTTTTTTTGGAGCGGGTGACTTAGTTCTTCTTTATTTTTTAATTTTTTTGGGTGATCTTTGGGCAGTATGGGATGTGGTTTGGGTTATTTTGGTAGCTTGTCATCTCAAGCGTTTTGATAAAATGTGTCTATGAGATTTGGTTGATTTAAAGTTAGAATTGATAGTGCAATGTTGGCCTGCTTTCTTATGTAGGGGAATATTGGTAGTGGGGATTGTATTTTCTTCCTATGAGGTTGATCCGTGTAATACGATGCCCATATGATTCTAGAATTGTGGAAAAGGATGATAAAGAAACCATCTTGAAGGAGGCAGCGTTGGAGCTGATTTCATACCATGTACATGTGCCGTTGTTTGCCTTGAAAAAGCGTGGATTAGTAAGATATTGACCACAATTAGAGCGTTAAGGAACTTAAAATTAGAGTTGTTAGGATCAGCCGTGGTATTGGGACAGACTGCTTTTTGTTCATGTAAAGCTTATGAAAACCAGGGTAGCATTCTAGTTATTCTATCTATCATTTTCTTCCTGAATGTTGTATATATTCTCGAATATTTGACTGCAATATTTCCTTGGCAGTGTTATAATTATGTTGAATTGTGGATATCATGATTAATTGCCTTTTTTGTCACTCCTTTTGGTAATTGTGATTATGATTGATTATTTTCTATCCAGGTTTCCCAACACCTATCTACTTGTAGGATGTTGCAATGATGAAGTCACCCACAAATATAAGGGTAAAACAGTTATGACTGATGCGGAGCGATATGAATCTCTCCGGCATTGCAGGTTGATGTGAAGTAATTTCTGTTATTTAAGCTCTCTATATGAATGGTGGTTTGATTCATTATGTAAATCCTAATAGACGAGGAAGTGGTTTGATTCATTAATTAAATACTAATAGATGAGCAAAGGGGATGTTGAACGAGGAGCCAGTGCATTTTCTTTTGAGGCTAGTTTTACATCTCCTTTTATCTAGGCATTTATTTATGCATTAGGTACTTTTCTCTTGTGTAGCTATTTTCTTCAGATGACTTATGGACTTTTGAAGCAGTGAATATTACCACCTCAAGGATAAATACTTCAATTAAACTTTAGTATAGTCTTCCTTCCTTCCTTTTATTTTTTTAATATTTTTTAATTCTTTTACTTTTTATACATTGGAAGGTAAAGGGTATGCAAAAAGACAAGAACTTGAGTGCTGTTATTTGTTTCTTTCATTAGAACTTCATTTGCAATTGCCTCTTGCTTGTTTTGTTTGCTGCATCCTCTTTATGCTCGAGGATACGGTTGCAACTATGAAAAATTTTGTTCTGCTTTGTTGTCCAGACAAACTTCTAGGTCTTTCGACTTCCTCAGAACAGACAGCCAAAGAAGTCAAATGAGTGAGAAAGAGATAGAGTACCTTGATATGCACCAGTTCTTATAGGAGAGAGTAGACCTCTGATTAAGTTTCAAGCAGTCATTTTTTATTTATGATGGGGTAGCAGAACGATATTCTTTCCTTTGACCATCCAGCATTGTTGGGATAACACTTTTATTCTGCATTGTGAACAGAAGCTTCCCTTACTAAGAAAGAAGGAAGCATCTGTTCCCACGTTAGTTTCACCATTGTCCCCTTCAAATTCTATTTTTGTAGTATCAGATTTATTTGCTGGAAGTCACAGCTTCAAAGGGGTTGACCACTGAGATTTTTTCAAATAGGGCTTTAGTTGGGAACCTTATCAAATGTGTGTCATCCAGCTTTTGCCTTGTAGCTAAAGTTATAGAGATAGAGAATTCTTGGTGCTTTAGTAAGCTAGATTGATAGTTAAAATCAAAATTTCTGTTATATCCTGTTGTCCTGTACTGTTGCATTTTCAGTGCAAGCTTGTGTTTATTTGTCTATTCTTTCTAACTTCTTGTTCCTTATAGGTGGGTTGATGAAGTTATTCCAGATGCCCCTTGGGTGACTACACAGGAATTCCTTGATAAACATCAGATCGACTTTGTGGCACATGACTCTCTTCCGTAAGGTTTACAAACCCAAGAACTGTTTATTATGCTTGCCTCTATTGGCCTTTTGGCGTAGATGAAGTCTTCTTCAAACCTTCAAAGTGTAGGTTGTATAAAATCTGTTAAACATGGTTACAGGATAACCATGATATATAAAGACCCAGCATGGTTTCTGTGAAACTAAAAAGGATGTACATTTGTGAAATAATGTGGCTAGACTATAAGGCACATAGTTCATGTCCTCTGCTGCTACCTCTTGAACCAAGTATGAAAAAAAAAAGAAAGGAAAAAGATAAGAACTTAGAAAATCTCTGCAGTACCATACTTTTTCGCTTGGTTTCTTTTTCTTGTATACTTGTATGTTGATATTCTCTCTTAATGTCAGTTATGCTGATGCAAGTGGGGCTGCCAATGATGTCTATGAATTTGTAAGTGCAAATTGTCATTACCATGCAGGCTAGTGCTTTTAATTATTGTGGCTGCTATTATTGCTTCTATCTTTATTACTTTGTTCTCTTGTTTGATTAACACCTATTTGGCTGCTATATGTTTGGTTTCTGTTACTTTTCTAGACAATTTGTTTGCCTGCTCGTTGTTTCTCTTCTAACTTATCCTCTAATTGGCTTTTTCCTTTCAAGCTGCTTAACTGCTATGTCAATCTTAAATCCTCTCGTGCTGCCTAGATGACTGTTTTGATATGAAAATCATATGTCAAAATCTTATTTTAGGTTAAGGCTGCTGGAAAGTTTAAAGAGACAAAGCGAACAGAAGGAATCTCAACATCAGATCTTATAATGAGGATAGTGAAAGATTATAACGAATATGTGATGCGGAACTTGGACCGGGGTTACTCAAGAAAGGAACTGGGTGTGAGCTATGTCAAGGTAGAGTTACACGTCTTGGCTGATTAGTTGAACGTCTACAATGTCCATTACCATCTCTCTCGTTGGGATGCGTATTGAGTGCTTTCTCATTTTAATTGAAGGAAAAAAGATTGAGGGTGAATAGGGGGTTAAGAAAGTTGCAGGAGAAAGTGAAGAAGCAACAAGAGAAAGTGGAAGAGAAGGTATGCAAGTCTTGTTGCCATATTGATGTTATCTTTAACATATAGTGTAATGTAGTGAAGATGAATCATGATATGTTGTATCTGGCCATAATAACCATTCTATTTCATCAGAATAAGAAAATAGTAGCCTAACATATTCATTGGTTGCAAATTTGCAATTTTATGTTTTAATGATCTATATGAATTTGGAAGTGCAATTTCAGTCGGTTATATTTTTGTTCACTTTGGAGCTCAAATAAATTAGGCGCTGCAAATTTGGACTTGTGACATTTAACTTCTACAGTGTGGAACCATGAGAAGGGAGATTGGAATTTTGC
The DNA here is from genome assembly GCF_003713205.1 of Coffea eugenioides. Classification (NCBI taxonomy): domain Eukaryota; kingdom Viridiplantae; phylum Streptophyta; class Magnoliopsida; order Gentianales; family Rubiaceae; genus Coffea; species Coffea eugenioides. The sequence goes on from NW_020861823.1 coordinate 18,872, forward strand.
TATGTGATAGTGGCCCTCCGAATTATGAACTAATGTTCTATAATTTGTTTAAAAAAACTTTCTACACTAGTGAATCATCAGAAGAGGGAAAAGAAGATGATGAAAATGAATTTGTGCCAGGCCATTGACTTTCAAAGAAAGTATGAAGATGTCTGCATAACAGAAAAGTACTGTTGTGGATTTTGCTGATAAAAATTAAGCTGGCATATGATAGTTTTAATGGAACAGCAGATCATATAATGGTAGAACTGCCTCTAATGTCTTTGGAGTGTTAACAGGAACCTTTTGGTGAGCTCTAGGCAAAGAGAGCAAGCCCTCTGGTAATATTGACAGTTTGGCAGCATTATAATGCCAAGAAAATACACTGTAATTGGTGAATCTAAGTCTACATCAGTAAGATCTTCATTGAGGAGTTATATGCTTGGATTTCTCACATGGTGTGTGATTCCCTTGCATAATTTTTTTCCTCTCAATAAATTAAGTAATATTGAACATTGCCCATGCTTGATACAATTGACAAGCTTGAGTTATATCACGGACTTAAATTTATTGGTAGTCAATATCTGTTTTGAAACACTGCAGTTTTTCAAATTAATCTGTCATTTTTTAGTTCAAACCATGATTACTAGGAATTTTTGTGATCAACTGTCAATTCTTTGTTGTGTTGCGCAGCATTACTGAGCTTTGTAAGTTTTGTGTTTCTGAGGAGGCTCCATCTCCATGTGGAATGCTTTCAGCTTTTTCCTGTACAACGAGTGTTCCCCCTCGCCCCCCCTCCCCCCCCCCCCCCCCCAAAACCAAACTCTTTTTCCAGCTATATTTGAATTACTGTAATTCTTTTCTCTGTGAATCTTCAGATGCAAACAGTGGCAAAACATCGTAACATATGGGTGGACAATGCTGATCGATTGGTTGCTGGGTTTCTTGAGATGTTTGAAGAAGGTTGCCATAGAATGGTAATTATCTCATTGTCATTTTTTGTATCATGAAGATCTAAGAAAAAATTTGTTGATAGAGTACAATTTTTAAACTTGTGCCCTCTGTATAGGAAGTGTGTGGTAGGAAAGGGTAGACAGGACTTAATAACATGCTACACTTTTGATTACTGAAATAAGTGTCAGATTTGCTTCTGGGATTAGACTTTATTTGGACATTTCTCCAGGGAACTGCCATCAGAGACCGGATTCAAGAACAAATAAGGACAAAGAATATACGGGGACTGATATACGATAAAGAAGATGAAGATGACTACGAGGAGGATGATGGGTATTATTACGATGGCAGTACGGATGATGAATACTATGATGATGAGGGTGAGGAATGACCTCCTCATCATCCGATGTTTAGTTCGAAAAGGTGGCTGTCATATTCAGCTGCAACACATGGAGTGTGGTCTGGATCAAGACTTATAAGTGTTTTTCTGCTTGCCTGTTTCAAAAAATGTCTACCCCACATGCATCAGTTTTGATGTCCTTGTGCATCAGAAAGTGCTGTTTGTATTTTTTGGGCTTCATTTAGGTATGTTTTGGAAAGTGTTCTTTGTAATTTGTAGAAAATAGCGCTGATTATTATTCTTAACAGAACTCTTAGAAACTTAAAAAGTGTAAAACAGTTTTGGAAATTATAGATATTTAACGTGGATGTTTGCTTGTTTCTACAAATGCTTTATTTAGTTGCCAGCCCCCCGTCCTCCCCCGGTTTTTGTACTTCTTGGTATGCATGGATTGGAATTTTTATTGCGACAGAGTAACCGAAGGATTGAACTATTGCATGTTCTTCATATTAACCGATTGATTGGTATGTCCAATTCGATGAATTCTATCAGCTGCAAATAATTTTCTCCTGTTGCTCTTTTGCTTCGGATTTAGCTAGGATTGGTTGATGGTTAATTTTTGGGGTAAAAAAAAAACATGACATGATCCTTAATAGGAAGTTGTAAGGCTATAAAAATTGTAAACTACCCGTTTAAACTATTACCTCAGTTAAAAGGTGGCTGTATTCTTGGTTAATTGATGTATTACTAAAACCGTTTATAGGCTGAGCACTCAATAGATGGAAATGGTATTTCATCTAAACATGAAACTTTTAGTTGCACAATCTGGCCGCCAACATTTCACGATAGAGAATTAATCTGCAGTTCTGCAAGAAACACTGAAATTAATATCTGAAACCAGAATTTCAATTTGCTAAATGCGGTTAAGAGTTTCGCTACATATATTCTCGAGCATGAAAACCAGCTTAAAGCAAAATGAAATCAATTTTTCTAAAGATCTCAAACAAAAATCTAGCAGATTACTTTAAAGCCAACCAAAATCTGCATGATCAGAATTTCGGTTTTCTTTAAGAGGTAAGAATTACAGTAGATATAATCTAGAGGACCAACAAAACCAACTTAAGCAAATTGAATTCACGTTTCCAAAGATATCAAGCAGTAATTGATAGTTGAGTATCCAGATTGAGCAAAACATTCCATTGCATGGAGGTTGAATTAAGAAACACATCATCTCACAAATGAATCGAGAGAAGAATAAGTTACTGAAATTTGTTTATCTTACAAGTTCGGGGAGTAATACAACAGAATCCACAATCATACTCTTATCATCTCAAATATGAACTACTAATAAGCACTTTGATGTCCCCAGTTGCTTCCCTGATTCTTTTTGCAGACTCTTCCGCAGATTGTCTGCACCAGTGCACTTCAATCAATTCCAGTGTGCCTATGTCTGCAAAATCATACGGGATTTCCTTGAGGTCTTTGCAATTTTGCAAGACAAGCCGTTCAAGTTTGGGAAGGTGATCACAAGTAGCATTCCATTGAGAAACGTTCAGATTGTCTAACTTCAAGAATTTGAGTTCCTTGAACTGATCTTCCTCCATGTCCCATGTCAGCCCCTCAAAGGCATCAAGAAGTAATTTGAGAACTTCCAGGTTGGGTAGTCTCCCAATTGTTGAGATATGACTCCATGGTAGACGAAACTTTGAAAGAGTCAATTTCCTCAGATTGGAAGGGAGAATGAATTCCCTGGTAATAGCGCTTCCATAGTAAGATACATTGAGTGACACCAAATGAGTTAGAAAATCTAATCCTGGAAACTGATAGGAATTCTTCGAAGAACCCTGTGGATGAAAGAATATGCATCTCAGTTTCTGGAGATTTGGCAACCTCTTTATTATTGATTCTGTATCTTCACCACAAGAGAGAGAGAGACAGGAAAGGCTGACCAAATCACCCAACTTACAGCAGACTTCAAGCCCTTCATCATCCAATGTGAAAGCAACATGCATATTCACATGAAGATGCCTCAACCTTGTCATGTGCCAAATAGTATCTGGTAAGACAACCTGACCACGTAATCCCTTCAAAACAAAAGTTTCTAGTTTTCGGAGATTGCCTATGGATTGTGGAATAGTTTGCATATAACCAGTGATTGCCAAATACCTCAAATGAACCAGGCATGTAATGTCAGCAGGGAAGGTGACACCCAGGTTGATGCATTCAAAATCTAACACCCGCAGAAGTTTGAAGTTGTGCCAAATGAATGAGATGTCATAAGGACATCTGGGCTCTGAATCAGCTGAAGGAAAGAATATCAAAGAACGAGTACCCAGGCCAAAAGGTCTTGATTTAAAAAAATGGAGTCGCTTCAAAAAAAAGCACAATCGGTAGGCTTCATATGTGACAGGATCAGAATGATGGCCAATTTCAAAACCAAAATCTGAACTAGGAAAAGATACATATGGCTCATCAAACCTGGTTACTAGCCGGAAGAAGTTCTCTGCTCTGGCTTTTAACTGACAAAAATCACGCAACAGATCATGCAAGCGACATGATTTGACCATTCCGTTGGATCTTCTTTTGGAGACTTCCACCAGGCTTCTGCTAATCAACTCCATCAAGTAACCCTCGCAATACCTTCTAAGCTCTTCAACTCAGAGTCATGAATGAAACCTTCAGCAAGCCAAAACCGTATCAACTTGCTAACAGGAATATCCTTGTCTTCAAGGAAAACTCCCAAATAAAGAAAGCACGGTTTTAGATATCCCGGCAAGTGTTTGTAACTCAATTCAAAGATTTCCATGCACCGAGCTTTTGGATCTTCCATAACTTCAGCAATCAAGCCTTTTGCAATTTTCCCCCATGATGCTCTGCTCTTTTCTATCTTTTTGGAGGAGACCAGATATTGCAACAACAGCAAGAGGCAATCCTTTACACTTTTTGGCAATTTCCTTTCCAACAAGCAACAATTCTTCGGACAACCTTCACCATGGAATACTTTCTCTACTAATAAGTTCCAGCTTTCATCATCAGAAAATAAGCGTAGAGAATGAGGATCACTATCTGGTTCAATTTGCAAGGCCACATCACGAAGGCGGCTGGTAATCAAAATTCTGCTTCCATTGGCATCATCTGGGAATGCATTTCTTAACTCATTCCAAACTCCAGCATCCCACACGTCATCCATAACAATGAGAAACCTGTTTCTCAGTAAGCACTGACGCAATTTTAATTGGAGATCTTCGTTAGTCATTTGACGAATTTCATCCGTAAGCCGAGAATGCCACGTAAAATCTCCAGCAGCAGGTCTCTTTTGTCATATCCTTGTGAAACAGTACACCATGCACGACAATGAAAGTGAGACAAAACCTTTTGGCAGTTAAACAGTTTCCAAGCCATTGTTGTCTTGCCAATACCGGGCATTCCCACAAGAGAAACAATACCAAACTTTGAGGATCCCTTGACAAGTTGATCAGTTATAGATTGTTCTTCATCTCTGGGATCCACCACCATTCCATTGATTGCTGGTGTAGCATCCCGTGATATCACGTTGGGTGGAACCTGGATGACGTGTTTGTTATCTAGGACTTTGGCTTGAGGGGTCGTCAACTGAATTCTAGAGGCTCGCTTATTAACAATTCTTAACTCCTCTAGTAGATCATAAACCAAAAAGAAACCTTGCCATTGAGGATCGACCTCAATTGAGTCAATGACAAACTCAATTTTGTAAGCAATATTGGCAACATGACCACCAAGAACTTTCACTTCTGGATTGTTATCAATATCCGACTCTGAGACTTTCATGAGAAAAGAACCCAAAGACTTGAAATGTAGATGAATTTCTTTTATGTAATTCCTGACTGGTTCAATTGACGCAGGATCATAGTTCAGCAGTTCCTCCAGGCTTCCGATGAGAAATTCAACGAACCCTGGCTTGTAAGTCTTGGAAAATCAGACAATGGAAATGGGGGACTAACCACTCTGAGCGTAGACTTGATAGGATTCAGCTTATCTTGCAGTCTAGAAGATGAGATGATGATATTGTGGATGGGTCCTGCCATCCCTGCATCAGAAGTTTCAGTTTGTGGGAAGATCGTGTCCATGTCCTTTGTCTCCTCCTTTAGCTGGTTGCAGAGAAGTGTGAAAAGATTAAGGAGCACAAGAAGTGCAATTTGATCTTTTCGATAAGCCTCGGAATTTGCAGCACTACTCCTCTCCAGTTGTAACTTCTCAAATAATGCTTCTGCTTTGAAAACAACAATGTTAAGAAGCAATAGGAGAATTGAGTTTCTCACCGTGGATTCTGTGATCTTCTTGGCCTCAAACAACTGATGGAGAGATGCTACCTTGTAGTCCACTTGTTTAATGAGAGCCAATGCCTTATTCCCATATTCTGCCTCCCAATGCGTAAGATTTTCCAGAAAACGTATCAATTTTTTAGGCATCCATTGGACATCACCTTTAACATGATTGAGCAGATCTTTAGTTCGGAAAGTGCTCCCTTGATTGTTACAGAAAAGCATTCCCTTGAGGAAAAGCTCCGTCTGAAGAAGAAAAACATTTATACGTAGCTCAGAATGGCCATGGATATGTTGCTCGCCCTTTTCGTTCCGTCTGTAAGAGGAATTCCAGCTCTATGAGCACCGTATGAATTTCTGCAAGGAAATTTGTATAGTCTGATCCTCTTCCTCCCCCTCCTCCTGTTGCTGCAGTTTGGTGAAGGCTAAAAGCTTTAACAGCCCATAGATCTCTCGAGAACAGATCTCTCGAGTATCTCTGATCCTCACTTCAGTGGCAACATAATTGCTATAATGAGAGGAAAAATCGGGCTTAACTCCTCCAATTTTATGGAGAGCCACAAGGAAATGAAAATGGAACTCCATGAATTTGGGATTAGTAGGATGAATCTCATGTTGCAAATCCACTACAGATTTAGTTAGCTTAATCATTTCTACCGTTTTGGTTTTGCCTTCGGTTTTCCCGCAGTGAATCCGGTACTTAAGACTGTGGATTGCAATGCGCACCATCACAGATGCAACACGAGTCACGAAATCATTGATAGCATTTACATCATCACCACCTGCAGCAGCTGCTGCTGGGAAGTCGAGATTCCTGGATACACCTTCCATGTATTCCCCGAACAATCTTAGCTCTTTGCGCCAGGCACCGATTGGCTCGCTCCATTTTGTATCGTCACAATATCGGCCAGAGTTGTTACAAATTGTAGCCAAAAAGAAACATCAGATGGTGATTGCAGTCGACACGACGACCACCCGGATAAATCCAAAAGGTGTTCAACATCTTCTCCAATCTCTTCCATCCATTTGATGGATTTACTGTAATAATCATAGAGAGTTTTGCCATTTACCGGGAAAGCTTCATCTGGGTGGTTCTTGTTTTATAATTACAACATGCCAACCAATCTCCTCGCTGCAGCTTCAATCTTGACTCCCATATTAAGCAGCACGCGCTCTGCATCTTCATCTCTCATCAGCTTGTGAATTGCTTCCGAAATTAACCTCAAAAGCTTCCAATCTCCCAAGATGCGATCGCGTTGACGCCAGCGTACGCGGTGACTTTTGTTTCCACGCGCAACTGCATCGATAAATTTGCTACTTCCCCGTACAGCATCCAAGAAAAAAACTATGATATCAAAGCTGGAAATAGCCATCTCCAGGTCCAGAATTTTGATCTCTTACTCAAGCATACCAGTTCTGTCTGTCAGACTGATCTGCATAAACACAATGCTTTTGATGTATGTATTAGGTGAATAGGTGATATCGAGTGGAGCCGAGTGGAGTGCTCAATTATTGAAACAAATAAACCTAAAATAGTAATTAATTATTGTAACAAATAAACTTAAAATTATAATTTGGATAATATTATTATAATAAATTAATATTTAATATAAAGCTTGAGTGGAGTGCTTGATTGACAAAGTTCGAACTCGAATCGTTAGAGTTCAAAAAATTTTGGAAGTAATAGTATAATAATTAAATATTTAATTATTGTAACAAATAAATTTAAAATTATAAATTGAATAATAATAATAATATAATAATTAAATATTTAATTGAATACGCGACAGAACTCGTCGAGCTCTTAAGCTTTTTTTAATAGCATCCGAACTTGACTCGAAAATTCAATTAAGTAACTTGAACTCGATCAATATCGAGTTCAATAAAGTAATTAAACTGAGCTGCTAGCGAATTCGAGTCAAGCTGCCTCAATTAAATCTTACCCTTATCCCCAATGGACCAGGGCCTCACAATTTGAGGCAATATCCACTTCGGACACATCCGGTCAAGATCAAATTGTGATAATGAGACAGCCACGATTTAGTGGGTCGACAGCGCAGTATCAATCAATTCGCATGGGGAAAGAAAAATCAAAATTGAGGACTAATGAAAAGACTAGAACTCATTGTCCTCTCATCAGAGATAGAGGAGAAGAATCAACGATGAAGACTACTCATTTCTGAGAAATTTCTAACGAAATCCAACATAGGGAGATAAAGTCTCAGACTCTTCAACTTTTTGGGAAGTGAAATTTTTGCAGCCCTACAAATTCGAGATTTATTGAGGCTTTGCTTGTTGGTTCATAATTTAACAAAAAAACAAAAAGTTCTCATATCATCAAAGTATCAAGTATGTTCTTGGGTTTTCAGAAATTCATGGATATTGGAAATTTTTTTCTTCGTTTATTGTAATTACAAGGGGACACAAAAGGCATTTGGTTTTTCCATTCTTGTGAAGAAATTCTCGATATTTAATGACTGCTATAAGAAGAAAATTAGCAAAAATGCTAACTCTCTAATTATCCAAATCGAATGGTAGATTAGGGCTATTATAATTTCTTGATTGGCATTGTTTGAGTTGGTCTTGTTAAAGAAAATTTAGAAATCGTCATACCAGTGGTATGTATAAGAGTACGTAAAAACACCCTAAAGAAACTTGCCCCTTCTGATTATTTACACCAGTAGTTACAACTTTAACTGCTGGCCAATCTTGTTACTCTACAACCATTTGTTGGACAATGGTTAATAAATGGGCCTTATGCATATGCAAACAAACTTATTAAAGATACACTTGCAAGCTAGAGTTGGCTTGATATTATGCAGGCATGATCAAGGATTCCTAATTAGGTTCGAAAATTTTGCAATAAATTGGGTAAAATATCAAAAAACCCCTTGTGATTTGCCGAGTGTTTAACTTAACTCCTTATCGTTCGGAAACTTACATTCTAAGCTCTCATGGTTTTAACTAAATTGAAAGGTGGATAGAAACTGACTAAACTAATGGTTGCATCTAAAATGTCAAATTGCCCTTTATAAATAATAAGATTTAATACAAAAAACTATTTATGATCTGTCGAGTGTTCAACTTAACTCTTTATGATTTGGAAATCTACATTCTAGCCTCTCGTGGGTTTAACTAAATTGAATTCATTATATTAGCCTTCTTCTACTTCATCAAACATTCTTGCTACAGCCATTTCCCTTACTGGAAGAATGTAGTTACTAAAGGAATCATTAAAATTGTTTATCGCGAGAAGCAAGGCTGTAGTTTCCGAAGCACAGAGAGTTAAGAATACATATTAAAGAACTTATTGAAATTGTTTATTACAGGGAGTTAGAATGTAAGTTCTGAAGTTGTTAAAGCACTCATTGAGATTGATTACTACGAAAGGCTAGAATATAGGTTTATGAAGCATAGAGAGCTAAGAATATAGATACCATGTTCATCAACTAAGGCATTGCCAAAAAAAAAAAAAAAAAAAAAAATCATGCAAGGTGCCCTTCCATTGATATGCAGGTATGACAAGTAATTTTAGGTTAAGAATTTTGTTTGTTTAGCTGTCTATGTTTCAATTGTATTGTTGAGTACTTCTCTCACATTCGTAATTTGAGCATTTGCACTCCTTTTAGGTGTGTAAATATCATTTTTTAGTTGGCTTGAAAAGGTCTGAATGTTTGTCACTCTCTGTTGTTCATTAATATACATTGATAGTTCATTGAACTCGAACTCAAGTTTAAATTTGATAAAATTGGATCGAATCTCAGCTCGATTCGATTAAAATTCAACTCGACTCGGTTGCAACTCTACCTCGGAGAGTAGTCCTTTAGATTTAGTGACACTTTGTTTTCTTGCTTTTAGGAATGGCTAGGACAGCTTTTGGTATTTCTCATGATGCCCAATTGGTAGATTGCTTGTCATACATGATGGAATCCAATCTGCTGCCAGCAATGCTCTCCAGATAGCTCAATTCAGCAGAACCCATCTAGGATTCGTTGTGGTTAATTTTAGATTGCACAAATTTTGTTACCTCTAACAATACAAGCGATATGCTTCAAAAAAAAAGTCTGATAAGAAGACCTTTTTTTGGTGTAGTGAAACACTATTTGCCATGATCCTCGTACATGTAAGCTAGCGCTCAAATATGAATATTATGCTGAGTACTTCAAAATTGGAACACTTGCTTCAGCGAATTAGGTGCTAACTTTTGAGTCAATGGCTGTCAACATTTGAAGATAGAGGGATTGAATGCAGTACTTCAAGAAAACAAAGAAATGAATCTGCATGATTAGACTTTCTGTTTGCTTTAAGAGGTAAGAATTACAGTAGGTATAATCTAGAGGACCAACAAAACCAACTTAAACAAATTGAATTCACCTTTCCAAAGATCTCAAGCAATAATTGATAGTTGAGTATCGAGATTGAGCAAAACATTCCATTGCATGGTAGTTGAATTAAGAAACAATCATCTCACAAATGAATCGAGAGAAGAATAAGTTACTGAAATTTGTTTATCTTACAAGTTCGGGGAGTAATACAACAGAATCCACAATCATACTCTTATCATCTCAAATATGAACTACTAATAAGCACTTTGATGTCCCCAGTTGCTTCCGCCGATTCTTTTTTGCAGACTCTTCCGCAGATTGTCCACACCAGTGCACTTCAATCATTCCAGTGTGCCTATGTCGCAAAATCATACGGGATTTCCTCGAGGTCTTTGCAATTTGCAAGACAAGCCGTTCAAGTTTGGGAAGGTGATCACAAGTGGCATTCCATTGAGAAATGTTCAGATTGTCTAACTTCAAGAATTTAAGTTCCTTGAACTGTTCTTCCTCCATGTCCCATAGCAGCCCCTCAAAGGCATCAAGAAGTAATTTGAGAACTTGCAGGTTGGGTAGTCTCCCAATTGTTGAGATGTGGCTCCATGGTAGAAAGTTTGAAAGAGTCAATTTCCCTCAGATTGGGGGGAGAACGAATTCCCTGGTAATAGCGCTTCCATAGTAAATACATTGAGTGACACCAAATGAGTTAGAAAATCTAATCTTGGAAACTGATAGGAATTCTTCGAAGAACCCTGTGGATGAAAGAATATGCATCTCAGTTTCTGAAGATTTGGCAACCTCTTTATTATTGATTCTGTATCTTCACCACAAGAGAGAGAGAGACAGGAAAGGCTGACCAAATCACCCAACTACAGCAACTTCAAGCCCTTATCATCCAATGTGAAAACAACATGCATGTTCACATGAAGATGCCTCAACCTTGCCATGCTCCACATATTGTCTGGTAAGACAACCAGACCACGTAACCCCTTCACAACAAAAGTTTCCAATTTTCGGAGATTGGCTATGGATTGTGGAATATAACGCATATAACCAGTAACTGCCAAATACCTCAAATGAACCAATAGTCCTATTTCAACAGGAAAGGTAATACCAATGTTGATCATTTCAAATCCAACGTGCGCAGAAGTTTGAAGTTGCGCCAAATGAATGAGATGTCGTAAGGACATCTAGGCTCTGAATCAGTTGAGGGAAAGAATATTATAGAACTGGTGCCCAGCCCAAAGGTACTGATTGCAAAAAAATGAACTCGCTTCAAAAATATGCACAACCGATAGGATTCATATGTTACGCGATCAGAATAATGGCCAAAATCGAATTCAAAACCAAAATCTGAGCTGGGAAAAGAACATATGGCTCATCAGACCTGGTTATTACTTGAAAAAGTTCTCTTCTTTGGCTTTTAAATGACAAAAAATCACGTAACAGATCATGCAAGCGGCAATTTTCACCTCTCCATTGGATTTTTTTGGAGATTTCCACCAGGCTTCTGCAATCAACTCCATCAAGTAACCTTCTGCAATACCTTCCAAGCTCTTCAACTCAGAGTCATGGATGAATCCTTCAGCAAGCCAAAACCGTATCAACTTGCTAACAGGAATATCCTTGTCTTCAAGGAAACTCCCAAGTAAAGAAAGCACGGTTTTAGATATCCCGGCAAGTGTTTGTAACTCAATTCTAAGATTTCCATGCACCGAGCATTTGGATCTTCCATAACTTCAGCAATCAAGCTTTTTGCAATTTTGCCCCACGATTCTGAGCTCTTTTCTATCCTTGGAGGAGACCAGATATTGCAACAATAGCAAGAGGCAATCCTTTACACTTTTTGGCAATTTCCTTACCAACTAGCGACAATTCTTCAGGACAGCCTTCACCATGGAATACTTTCCTACTAACAAGTTCCACTTTCATCTTCAGAAAGTAAGCGTACAGAATGAGGATCACTATCTGGTTCAATTTGTAAGGCCACATCTCGAAGGCGGCTCGTAATCAAAATCCTGCTTCCATTGGCGTCATCTGGGAATGAATTTCTTACTCATTCCAAACTCCAGCATCCCACACGTCATCCATAACAATGAGAAACCTGTTTCTTAGTAAGCACTGATGCAATTTAATTGGAGATCTTCATTAGTCATTTGACGAATTCATCAGTAAGCCCGAGAATGCCACGTAGAATCTCCAGCAACAGTTCTTTTTCTCATATACTTGTGAAACAGTACACCATGCGCAGACAATGAAAGTGATCCATAACATTTGGATGGTTAAACACTTTCAAGCCAGAGTTGTCTTGCCAATACCAGGCATTCCAATAATGGAACAATGCCACGCCGTGGGATCCTCTGATGAGCTGATCAATCACATATTGTTCTTCATCTCTGAGGTCGACCATCTTTCATTGATTGCTGCCCGTGATATCATGTTGGGTGGAACCTGGATGATGTGTTTGCTACATAGGACTTGGCATCTGAGGTTGTCAACTGAATACTAGAGGCTTGTTATTAACAATCTCTTAAGTCCTCTAGCAGATCATAAACCAAAAAGAATGTGCTGCCATTGAGCATCACTCTCAATTGAGTCAATAACATACTCAATTTTATAAGCTATATTGGCAGCACGAACACCAAGGACCTTCACTTCTGGATTGTCTCAATATCCGACTCCGAAACTTTCATGAGAAAGGAACCCAATGACTCGAAAATGTACATGAATCTCTTTTATGTAATTCCTGACTTGTTCAATTGATGCAGGATCATATTTCAGCAGCTCCTTTAGGTTTCTGACGAGGAAATCCATGAACCCTGGCATGCAAGTCTTGGGAATATCAGAAAATGGAAATTCGGGACTTCGCTCTCTAAGCTTAGTCCTGAGATGATTCTGCTTATCTAGCAGCTGAGAAGATGACATGATCATATTGTTGATGGGTCCTGTCATCCCTGCATCAAAAGTTTCAGTTTGTGGGAAGATCACGTCCGCGTCCTGTGTCTCCTTCTTTAGCTGGTTGCAAAGAAGTGTGAAAAGATTAAGCTGCTCGAGTAGTGCAATTTGATCTTTTCGATAAGCCACGGAATTTGCTGCCTTACTACTCTCCAGTGGTAACTTCTCAAATAATGCTTCTGCTTTGAAAGCAACAATGTTAAGAAGCAATAGGAGAGTTGAGTTCCTCACCGTGGGTTATGTTATCTTCTGGCCTCGATTTAACTGATGGAGATATGCTACCCTGTATTCCACTTGTTGAATGAGAGCCGCAGTCTTTTTCCCATATTTTACCCTTCTATGATTTTTTTCCAAAGCATCATCTTTATCACGATTGAGCAGACCTTTAATTTGGAAAGTGGTCCCTTGAATGTTACTGTGCAGCATCCCCTTGAGGAAAAGCTCCGTCTGGAGAAGACAAACATCTATAAGTAGCGCAGAAAGTCTAGTTTCAACTTTGCGCCGCCTCTGTTTGAGAGATCCCATCTCCACGAGCGCCGTATGAACTTCTGCAAAGAAAATTGGGATCGTTTGATCCTCCTCTTTCTCCTCCAGTTTGGTGAAGACTAACATCTTTAACAGCTTGTAGATCACTCGATAGTTGTCTCCAAGATCTCCGATCCTCACTCCAGGGGCAACATAATTAAAATAATGAGAGCAAAACTTGGGCTTAACTCCTCCAATTTTATGGAGAGCTACAAGGAAATGGAGATGGAACTCCATGAATCTAGGATTAGTAGGATCGATCTCTTGTTGCAAATCCACTAGCGGTTTCATTAGCTTAATATCTTCTTGCTTTTTTATTCGAACATTCATTTTTCTGCGGTAAATCCGGTACTTAAAAGTGTGGATTGCAATGCGTACCATTACAGATGCAACACGAGCCATAAAATCATTGATAATATTTACATCATCACCACCTGCTGCTGCTGCTGCTGCTGCTGGGAAGTCCAGAGCCCCGAATACATTTGCCAAGTATACTCGGATGAAGTCTAGCTTTTCCAGCGGGGCTGAGAATGGCAGGCCCCTCCTCGTACTCACCACAGTATCGGCTAGAGGGAATACAAATGAGAACCAAAAAGAAACATCAGATGGTGATTCCAGCCGACACGACGACCTCCCGGATAAAACCAAAAGGTGTTCAACAGCTTCTCCGATCTCTTCGATCACATTGCAGATTTTCTTGTAATAATCTTGGAGAATTTCGTCGTCCACCGGGGACAGCTTCATCTTGTTGTTGTCTGTAATTAGCAATTCCCGGCCAATCTCCTGGGCTGCAGCATCGATCTTGAATCCCATATTAAGCAGCACCCGCTCTGCATGTTCATCTCTTACCAGCTTGTGAATTGCTTCCCAAATAGAGCTAAAAAGCTCCCAATCCGAGATGGTTACAAGTACGAGTGTACGTCCTGGTAACGCATGCAAGAAGATATCTATGATATCCCAGCCGGGAATACCCATCTCCAGCTCCAGAATTTCGATCTCTTACTTGAGCAAGAATACCAAGATCTGTCTATCAGACTGGTCTGTCTGTGTAAACAGAAATTCTTCAAATGGAGTAGCAGCTATGCAAGCACTTGGGATCCTCGGTTACATGTTTTCTATGCCAACCCAATGCCACCTCTAGCATTGCGCCAAGTGTCCTATTATTATTTGCACTCTAATTTTCTAATAATTCAAATTGATTTGGTTTAACACAAACTTTCTCTACCCTCTAAAACTTTGAACCAAAATTAACTGATCGGTCTAATTCATATACCAATACTTTCATCATTGATTGCCTTCAAACTCTTTCATCGTAGATTGCTTTAAAAAAGCTGAAAAGATAAAAGTCCTTGAGAGTAGTGGTATCATCTCCACTCCGATGAGGTCCACACTTCAATGACGTCGTCCTTTTGATTCCTCCACCAACTCCGCCATTCCACGTGGCTACAGTATTTATTTCAAATAACCTCCTTTCTCTTTTGATCGTTATTTAGCTGCTGTAAATATATTTGATTGTTGAATAATTGCAAAAGAATGCGTGGTTGAACTGTTATGAGTTCGCCCAGTGAAAACATTTTGATCGTAATGTGAATTACGTTTAGAGACAAAGCCTTGGAAGAAACTTGTTTGTTGCTAATCTGATTTTGGTTAGTTAATAAGTAGTTGCTGGACGTTCACTTCACTGGTTATCGTTTATACATTTAAGAGTCAATTCAATATTGATATCTTTAGCTTACAACAAAATGGGGGAGATTTACATTGTTGATTACTATTATTACAAGTTGTAAGCCAGTATTACTCTAGTTGGTTTACAAGCAATTCTTGGACATTCAAATTAGCTGATCAGTAGTTATTAACTTAACACTTTTTTAAGTGCTGCCCAATCCTATTACCTTACAATTATTTGTTGGACATTGAGCTTTTTTTTTTCTTTTTTTTTTTGGGACATTGGTTACCACACGGGCCTTATGCATATCCAAACAAGCTTATAGAAATCATTCATGACGGTGATCCTTGACTTTTTTCCCATGGACAAGAATCAGGTGGAATTCCATGTAGGTTTTGATAATACAAGATTAACGAGGGTGATAATTGTTTTTGTAATACAGGGGATGAACAGCATTGGGAAGCAGATAATGGATATTCAATGAACTTTTTTTTATTTGAATGATGTAAATTGTGAAACATAAGACACCCATTTACCATGGATTTGGAGCCCTCCGGTTTAAACCAGTTGTGCAGATCTAACAACATTTGGTGTAAACTCGTACAATTTCAATGAAATTATGATTTTTTTTTACACAAATTTAGTTGCATAAATCACAAGCTCAAGTTTTACACTAAAGTTGTATGAATTTATACCAAATGGAGTAGTAAATACGCAACTAATTTGAAATGGAAAACAACTCAATTTGTAAAGTCCCGAATCTATTGGTTAACGTTAAATTGTAAGTTGTTGACATTCAAAAGATGAACTAGATGGTGGCACTGGAGCAATCTAGATGATGTACGTTAGATGAATTTTTTTGTTACACGTTGCAAGTTTTAAAACCCAAAAGATGTGCAATCAGAACTAAATTGTCTCGAAGAGAAGATCGACAAACTAAACCTACTAGAAAAAAAAAAGGAATTATTCTAATGGGTATTCAATGGATACTCGTTAATACAGTTAATGACTGCCTCGTTGGACAGACTCAAAAAGAAATATTACGGCCCAAGCAAGAGGACCAAACTTGGAGTACAGAAGTATGATTTAATACCAAAATGGACAAAAAATTAACTGAATCACACAACTAAGCCACCTAAAAAAAGTGTTTTCATTTTTGTAAGTCTTCCAGTATCTGTAGAGTGACAAGGGTAAAGTGTCATAAAATGTGTGCTAAGTAGGTATCTATACAATAATAAAGGGAGAAAGGTGGGGGTTGGGGTAAATATTTTGTGTCATTCTTTCAACTTTTAATTTTGCCCTTAAAAATTTAATTTTTATCCTAATAACCTAATCACATCTGCTAATATAATCTCTCATAACTCCCAGTGATAATGATAAATTAAGTTTTTTTTTAATATAATTGAGAGGTTTCGAACTTGACATCTCACATAACTCTCTTAAATATTGTAACTACCAAATTAGCTATGACTGTATTAAAGAAAAAATTAATAATAAATTGTAATTTTTTTTTGAAGAATTTATGTAAAATTTAATTTTGTAAACATAAAATTAATATATTCATAAAAATTAAAAATTATTTCTAAACTGCACACAGATTGGGTGCTCTCTTAATAAGAAGTGTATGGCTTCTATCAAATTATTATGAAGGGAATGAATTATGATTATGCATTAAATCAGGCACGACAATGTACCACTCCTTGTATTGAGCGTAATCACGCAATGTATGTTATTGCTTTTAACCACGATTCTACAGAACTTTCTCCTTCATTATTAAATTGCCATTTCAATACTTTCCCAAAAATATATTCCTTGGTTTTTTGTTAAATAACATGCCGTCTGGGTCCGTTCTATCCCATCCCATCCCAACTTTAGCTTTTTCTTTTTCTTTCTTTTTCCTTTTTCTTTTTAAAAAGAGGATCAATAATTCCCAACTTTAGCTTTTTGCCTTTTCTTTCTTTTTCCTTCTCCTTTTAAAAAAGATGATCAATAATTCCTAACTTTAGCTTAAAGACGCACTATTTTTCAAAGGAAATTGATATTCAGTCCGATCGGATCAAGCCATGCAGCAGGCATGAAATTATGAAATTGCAACTTTTAAGGCTTGAAGAGGACATGGTGGCCGTGGTAACTGGAAAGAGGAACAAGTAAACTATACTCTTGTAACTAGAGGTGGCAAGATGGGTGATTTGGACGAGTTTGGGTTGGGTAAAATGGATAATGGGTATAAGTGAGTCAACCCATTTATATCTATTTAATTAGATGGGTATAAATGGGTAAGTCAAAAAATGAGTTGGGTAACCCAATTATCCATTTATAACCCATTTATTCTAAATTTTTACAAGCTCATATAAATTCATTTTGTAAACTAAATTATCAATTTATACCATTTTACACCCATCATTAATTTTAAATATTTACTTATTATGCCAAATAAGTCTAATTATCAATTTTTTTTCCATCCGCATGCCATGTCGCAAAATTACATATTATTTAATAATTGAACAATGAGAATCTAAAAATTTGGACTAAATAATATGAAAGTTAACAAAAAAATTTAATCCAAAACTTTGAACCCCTAGTATTTTTTCGTTTATAAATTTAAAATTTCATTTGAAAAGGTAAGAAAGGAAGCTAAAATTTGTCATAAATTGATGATGCTAAAAAATGATCAAATTAATAAATTACAAGGAAATAAAGCGATAAGATAAAACCAACAAATAAATATAATAAATAAAACAAAAATACTTAACATAAAAAATAGTTTGGGAAATACAAAAGGTTAGCCATTATCAAATATTTCAAAACTTGCACCATTTTATAGAAAGTAAATCGCGTAAATAATTGCTAAATTTTTTATAATTTCTTGTTATAGTCAATAAACTTTTTCTTAAGCAAATTGGTCACTCAACTAATCAAAATTAAAAAATGTGCCACATTAGTCGAGTGACTATTTTAACTAAATAAAAAATTTATTGACCAAAACAGCGTATTTTAAATAGTTTGGTTACAATTTATGCCATTTTGTACTTATATTAACCATTTTTTATATTGAATCTTTTTATTATTGCTTTAAATAATAATCTTCTTCTTATTATTCCCAGTTTCAAAATTTCCCTTTTCACTTCTTCACTCCCAGCGAACGCCCAGACTCACCGTGCACACACAATATTTCAAATCCTTCCGGCCGCCGGCTCCCACTACAAGAAAATTGGTCATTAGTGACAACTTTTCTCTGTGACGAAAAAAAGTTGTCACAAAAGGGGATTCTTTATTGACGACTTTCTAACTCGTCACAAACCTCTAATGGGAGCCAACTCATTTGTGACGACTTTTCTAGAAAAGTCGTCACTAGTAAATTCCCGCCAAGATTTAGCAAGAGCGCGAGAGTATTAGAACACACAATAGTGACGACATTAAGAACATCATCACTATTGCTTGGCCTATATACGGACGACTTTTTGTTGTCGTCACTAATCACTAAAAAAACTAGTTATTAGTGACAACATTTTTTAGTGATGACAATAAATGGTCACAAAAAGAGCTTCTTTAGTCGCGACACGTAAAGTTGTCACAATTGCATCAAAGCAACTAAATGTTTAGTGACGACCCGTTATTTTCGTCACAAACTACACTGCAAGAAATATGGTTATTAGTGACAACATTTGCTAGTGACGAAAAAAGTCGTCACAAAACGTGTTTGTTTAGTGACGATAAGGAAAGTTGTCATAATTGCTCAAAGCAACTAAGTCTTCAGTGACGACCTTGAAAAACGTTGTCACTAAAATGATCTATATAGTGACAACTTCTAATATCGTCACTGTTACTCTACCGATTCGGATTTAGTGACAAGAATTAATCGTCACTGTTTAAAGTACTTATTTCTAAGTCACTTTCATTAATTCTACTGTGCCACCCTAACTTTTGCGATTTAGCCCCAAATGTTGTAAAAAATTTCATTAATTCCATTATGATACCTTAACTTTTACAATTTAGCCCCATATGTAGTACACCGATTTCTTTAATTCTATTATTACTCCCTAACTTTTGTAATTTAGCCCCATATGTAATTCACCAATTTCATTAATTCTAATTTGGCACTCTAACTTTTGCAATTTAACCCCCATATGTAATACACCAATTTTATTATTTCTATTATGGCACCCTAACTTTTACAATTTAGCCCCTATTTTTTTATTAGGAAATTGCGAATGGTATCTTGATAAACTATGCATAAATATTTTATAATTTTCTCAAACTTAAGTAATAATTTGTTATAAACTCTAAAGATATATCTTTCATTACAATAGTTATAAGGCAGGCAGGTCTTTTTATCAATGGAATAAGAAATTTATGCCAGATTTATCCTTTGTACTACATGCCAAGTAGTATTAGCAAAGGAATAACAAAGTACTACAAAGTAATTAACAAAATAGCCTTCAGGGAGTGTAGTTTATGGGCAAATGAGCATTATCTATTCAAAGTATCAGCTTTTTATGGGCATTTTACTCTCAAACATATAATTTATGATAAATTTATAAATGTTTGTAAGTAAAATTCAAAAAGTGTTACACTGATTTCTTACAAAACGAAAACTGGCAGGTTATCTTTTCAACATAAATTAAATTTTTTTAAAAAAAGAAATGGCCCATAAAGTACCAACTCTTTGTGGGTTTCCTCCATTACATGAACAAATATTCTGCTCTTTATGGGCATTTCACTCTGAATCATTTAATTTATGTTAAATACATAAATGTTTGTAAGTAAAATTCAAAAAGTGTTGCACTAATATTTTTATGAAAGGGAAACTGGTAGGTTTTGTATTTAACATAAATTAAATATGTGAAAGCAAAAAAAAAAAGAAATTACCCATAAATCTATGTCTTGCAAATCTATACTAGTAAAATAGTTTCAAACAAAATTAAACATTAAAATAAACTGTAATTTATACACATTAAAATATCTGTAATTTATACACATTTTGCAACTACTACTTTGTGTTTTCTCTGTAATGAATTTTTTAACTATTGAGAACTTAAGTTTTGTCTTGCAAATCTATACTAGTACAATAGTTTTAAACAAAATTAAACATTAAAATAAATGTTTGAAAAAGAACAAAAGTACATTTATCACTTGCAGTAATGTAGCAAAATTTTCTCAACCATTATCAATATTTTCACAAAAGTATTAAAAACTAGCAATTGACAATATTAAAAACTAGCAATTTAATTAGTGACGACTTTTCTTGTCATTATAATCTTGAATAAATTAGTGATAACATTATGTCATCACTAAATTTTCTTTGATTTTGACTTAACAATAATGTCTTATTAATAGCATTTGATTATTTTTAATGAAAGTCTGTTATAACCATAGAATTTGACTTTCATTATTTTCAATTAATGATGTACTTTAGTGTTGCAATTATAAAAAATTGCAGGGCTAAAATATTTGCAAATTATAAAAGTATATTTTCACTTATATGTAATTAACAAATTTTGCCACCTATATTGATGAAAATTTGCGTTTTTGTACTAAAAAATAAAGAATAATACTATAGCAATAAAATCTATGCTTCAAACCAAATTAAAAATAAAAAAAAAACATGATGATTGGTCTCAAATGTTGGGAAAATGATTATTTTTATTGAAACTATGTTATAACCATATAATTTGAGTTTAATTATTTTCAATTACATGATGTTCTTTAGTGCTGCAATTATAAGAAATTAGTATAAAATATTAGCAAATTATAAAAGTACATTTTCAATTATATGAAATTAACAAATTTTGCCACCTATGTTGACGAAAATTTTTATTTTTTGCTAAAAAATAAAGAATAATACTATAGCATTAAAATCTATGGTTCAAACCATATTACAAATCCAGAAAAAAAAAACATGATTTTTGGTATCAAATGGAGGGAAAATGAGTGAAGTCAAAATTTTGATCAAATCATAGTGAAAGTGCCGCGCAACAAAAACAATATCCAAAGCAAAGCAAAGACCAAAGCAGCGGAACACATTCTGAAAACAAAAGCAACGGAACACTTGGTCTGAGTTAAAGCAAACAAACAAGCTTCTGCACTGAGCTGAAACAGAGCTTCCGAGCTGAAACACAAACTTTCACCGAGATGAAACAAACAAGCTTCTGCACTGACGGCTGGGAGCAGAGGGTCTGGAGGGCTGATGAAGCAAGAGAGTTGGCGGCTGGTTGAGTGAGGAAACAAGAGGGGCAAGAGAGAGAGAAAAACAACGGCGGGGAAGTTGATGGCTGAAGGTAAGAAAAACCAGAGAGAGTTAGGTTTTGACAGACGGGGAGAAAGAGGACGGCGAGATAGCTGAGAGAAAAACCAGAGGAGAGGAGAACTTCGAGAGAAAAAAGAGAGAACCACCAGCGGAGAGAGTTAGGAGTAACGGGCTGGGGGTTGTTTACGGCTGGAAAAGAAGGGGCAGCGCTGAGTGAGAGAGAGAGAAACAACGGCTAGAGGGGGCGGCTGAAGATTGCGAGAGAACAAGAGAATAGAAGAGAAAGTAAAGGGGGCGGCGGACGGGCTGAACAGAAACAAAAGAAACAAGGACGGAGAAAAAGGAAGCGAATCAGCACAAAACAGAGCTTCCGCACGGCACCTGATACTTTCACCCACACAACAAATCCGTTCTTTGGCTTCTCACTAGCATCACCATGGCTGTCCAGCATTAAAGGGCAAGGTTTTCATTGGAAAGGTTCGTTTTTCTCTCTCTTATACATTTTACCCAATTTTTCCAAATCCCTAATATTCTACAATATTTTTTGCAAATTTCTGCCCAAAATCTCGAAGCAGCTCTTGATTATTAGATGCTATCATAGCTATGTTGTTATTTACTTGATCATTTTCTCCAATTGCTTTATGGCCCTAATTTTGATAATAGCTTTTGGCATATACTCTAGTTTTCTTCGTCAACCATATTATCACATCACTAAATGACTTTCTGATCTTAGCCGGTGACCACAATTTCATTTAGCTATGGTTTGTTTTTCAATTTACTTGACCGAGCTCAGGTAGGACATTAGGAACTGTGATGAGTCAATTTCAGGCTAATTGTAAAGCGCATAGCCATCAGTGGAAGCTTTAAGGACTTTCACTAACCTGGAATTGGATGTTCTCATGTTTAGTTCAAAGTCACGTATTCCTTAAAAGATATGAGCAATTTGAAAGCCTGTCTTTCTTGTTAGTAAACTGATTATGCTCAAAGTCCCCTTTTTCCTCAAGATACTCCAGATTCTAAGTTTGTTAAAAGGAGATGCTAAATTTATCTTTAATGGATGTTAAAGATGCTGGTGGAGAAGGTCTATGCCTTGTATTCAAGTCCTTACAGATGCATGCCTTTTTTCCTTTTTGCCCCCTCTTCTTTTTTTGCGAGACTTTTCTGCTGCCAATAGAGTGGTGCACAGAAGCTAGAAGTACCTGTTCAGTGGTATGCAGTTGTCATTGTGCATTGCCCTTGCTTCTGTTTTTCGTTTTTTTCCCTCCCCTGTAACGTTTTCTTTGACCTTGAAATCCCATGTATTCTGTGCATTACTGAACACTTACAATCTTCTAGAAAAGTCGTCACTAGTAAATTCCCGCCAAGATTTAGCAAGAGCGCGAGAGTGTTAGAACACACAATAGTGACGACATTAAGAACATCATCACTATTGCTTGGCCTATATACGGACGACTTTTTGTTGTCGTCACTAATCACTAAAAAAACTAGTTATTAGTGACAACATTTTTTAGTGATGACAATAAATGGTCACAAAAAGAGCTTCTTTAGTCGCGACACGTAAAGTTGTCACAATTGCATCAAAGCAACTAAATGTTTAGTGACGACCCGTTATTTTCGTCACAAACTACACTGCAAGAAATATAGTTATTAGTGACAACATTTGCTAGTGACGAAAAAAGTCGTCACAAAACGTGTTTGTTTAGTGACGATAAGGAAAGTTGTCATAATTGCTCAAAGCAACTAAGTCTTCAGTGACGACCTTGAAAAACGTTGTCACTAAAATGATCTATATAGTGACAACTTCTAATATCGTCACTGTTACTCTACCGATTCGGATTTAGTGACAAGAATTAATCGTTACTGTTTAAAGTACTTATTTCTAAGTCACTTTCATTAATTCTACTGTGCCACCCTAACTTTTGCGATTTAGCCCCAAATGTTGTAAAAAATTCCATTAATTCCATTATGATACCTTAACTTTTACAATTTAGCCCCATATGTAGTACACCGATTTCTTTAATTCTATTATTACTCCCTAACTTTTGTAATTTAGCCCCATATGTAATTCACCAATTTCATTAATTCTAATTTGGCACTCTAACTTTTGCAATTTAACCCCCATATGTAATACACCAATTTTATTATTTCTATTATGGCACCCTAACTTTTACAATTTAGCCCCTATTTTTTTATTAGGAAATTGCGAATGGTATCTTGATAAACTATGCATAAATATTTTATAATTTTCTCAAACTTAAGTAATAATTTGTTATAAACTCTAAAGATATATCTTTCATTACAATAGTTATAAGGCAGGCAGGTCTTTTTATCAATGGAATAAGAAATTTATGCCAGATTTATCCTTTGTACTACATGCCAAGTAGTATTAGCAAAGGAATAACAAAGTACTACAAAGTAATTAACAAAATAGCCTTCAGGGAGTGTAGTTTATGGGCAAATGAGCATTATCTATTCAAAGTATCAGCTTTTTATGGGCATTTTACTCTCAAACATATAATTTATGATAAATTTATAAATGTTTGTAAGTAAAATTCAAAAAGTGTTACACTGATTTCTTACAAAACGAAAACTGGCAGGTTATCTTTTCAACATAAATTAAATTTTTTTAAAAAAAGAAATGGCCCATAAAGTACCAACTCTTTGTGGGTTTCCTCCATTACATGAACAAATATTCTGCTCTTTATGGGCATTTCACTCTGAATCATTTAATTTATGTTAAATACATAAATGTTTGTAAGTAAAATTCAAAAAGTGTTGCACTAATATTTTTATGAAAGGGAAACTGGTAGGTTTTGTATTTAACATAAATTAAATATGTGAAAGCAAAAAAAAAAAAAGAAATTACCCATAAATCTATGTCTTGCAAATCTATACTAGTAAAATAGTTTCAAACAAAATTAAACATTAAAATAAACTGTAATTTATACACATTAAAATATCTGTAATTTATACACATTTTGCAACTACTACTTTGTGTTTTCTCTGTAATGAATTTTTTAACTATTGAGAACTTAAGTTTTGTCTTGCAAATCTATACTAGTACAATAGTTTTAAACAAAATTAAACATTAAAATAAATGTTTGAAAAAGAACAAAAGTACATTTATCACTTGCAGTAATGTAACAAAATTTTCTCAACCATTATCAATATTTTCACAAAAGTATTAAAAACTAGCAATTGACAATATTAAAAACTAGCAATTTAATTAGTGACGACTTTTCTTGTCATTATAATCTTGAATAAATTAGTGATAACATTATGTCATCACTAAATTTTCTTTGATTTTGACTTAACAATAATGTCTTATTAATAGCATTTGATTATTTTTAATGAAAGTCTGTTATAACCATAGAATTTGACTTTCATTATTTTCAATTAATGATGTACTTTAGTGTTGCAATTATAAAAAATTGCAGGGCTAAAATATTTGCAAATTATAAAAGTATATTTTCACTTATATGTAATTAACAAATTTTGCCACCTATATTGATGAAAATTTGCGTTTTTGTACTAAAAATAAAGAATAATACTATAGCAATAAAATCTATGCTTCAAACCAAATTAAAAATAAAAAAAAAACATGATGATTGGTCTCAAATGTTGGGAAAATGATTATTTTTATTGAAACTATGTTATAACCATATAATTTGAGTTTAATTATTTTCAATTACATGATGTTCTTTAGTGCTGCAATTATAAGAAATTAGTATAAAATATTAGCAAATTATAAAAGTACATTTTCAATTATATGAAATTAACAAATTTTGCCACCTATGTTGACGAAAATTTTTATTTTTTGCTAAAAAATAAAGAATAATACTATAGCATTAAAATCTATGGTTCAAACCATATTACAAATCCAGAAAAAAAAAACATGATTTTTGGTATCAAATGGAGGGAAAATGAGTGAAGTCAAAATTTTGATCAAATCATAGTGAAAGTGCCGCGCAACAAAAACAATATCCAAAGCAAAGCAAAGACCAAAGCAGCGGAACACATTCTGAAAACAAAAGCAACGGAACACTTGGTCTGAGTTAAAGCAAACAAACAAGCTTCTGCACTGAGCTGAAACAGAGCTTCCGAGCTGAAACACAAACTTTCACCGAGATGAAACAAACAAGCTTCTGCACTGACGGCTGGGAGCAGAGGGTCTGGAGGGCTGATGAAGCAAGAGAGTTGGCGGCTGGTTGAGTGAGGAAACAAGAGGGGCAAGAGAGAGAGAAAAACAACGGCGGGGAAGTTGATGGCTGAAGGTAAGAAAAACCAGAGAGAGTTAGGTTTTGACAGACGGGGAGAAAGAGGACGGCGAGATAGCTGAGAGAAAAACCAGAGGAGAGGAGAACTTCGAGAGAAAAAAGAGAGAACCACCAGCGGAGAGAGTTAGGAGTAACGGGCTGGGGGTTGTTTACGGCTGGAAAAGAAGGGGCAGCGCTGAGTGAGAGAGAGAGAAACAACGGCTAGAGGGGGCGGCTGAAGATTGCGAGAGAACAAGAGAATAGAAGAGAAAGTAAAGGGGGCGGCGGACGGGCTGAACAGAAACAAAAGAAACAAGGACGGAGAAAAAGGAAGCGAATCAGCACAAAACAGAGCTTCCGCACGGCACCTGATACTTTCACCCACACAACAAATCCGTTCTTTGGCTTCTCACTAGCATCACCATGGCTGTCCAGCATTAAAGGGCAAGGTTTTCATTGGAAAGGTTCGTTTTTCTCTCTCTTATACATTTTACCCAATTTTTCCAAATCCCTAATATTCTACAATATTTTTTGCAAATTTCTGCCCAAAATCTCGAAGCAGCTCTTGATTATTAGATGCTATCATAGCTATGTTGTTATTTACTTGATCATTTTCTCCAATTGCTTTATGGCCCTAATTTTGATAATAGCTTTTGGCATATACTCTAGTTTTCTTCGTCAACCATATTATCACATCACTAAATGACTTTCTGATCTTAGCCGGTGACCACAATTTCATTTAGCTATGGTTTGTTTTTCAATTTACTTGACCGAGCTCAGGTAGGACATTAGGAACTGTGATGAGTCAATTTCAGGCTAATTGTAAAGCGCATAGCCATCAGTGGAAGCTTTAAGGACTTTCACTAACCTGGAATTGGATGTTCTCATGTTTAGTTCAAAGTCACGTATTCCTTAAAAGATATGAGCAATTTGAAAGCCTGTCTTTCTTGTTAGTAAACTGATTATGCTCAAAGTCCCCTTTTTCCTCAAGATACTCCAGATTCTAAGTTTGTTAAAAGGAGATGCTAAATTTATCTTTAATGGATGTTAAAGATGCTGGTGGAGAAGGTCTATGCCTTGTATTCAAGTCCTTACAGATGCATGCCTTTTTTCCTTTTTGCCCCCTCTTCTTTTTTTGCGAGACTTTTCTGCTGCCAATAGAGTGGTGCACAGAAGCTAGAAGTACCTGTTCAGTGGTATGCAGTTGTCATTGTGCATTGCCCTTGCTTCTGTTTTTCGTTTTTTTCCCTCCCCTGTAACGTTTTCTTTGACCTTGAAATCCCATGTATTCTGTGCATTACTGAACACTTACAATCTTCTAGAAAAGTCGTCACTAGTAAATTCCCGCCAAGATTTAGCAAGAGCGCGAGAGTGTTAGAACACACAATAGTGACGACATTAAGAACATCATCACTATTGCTTGGCCTATATACGGACGACTTTTTGTTGTCGTCACTAATCTCTAAAAAAACTAGTTATTAGTGACAACATTTTTTAGTGATGACAATAAATGGTCACAAAAAGAGCTTCTTTAGTCGCGACACGTAAAGTTGTCACAATTGCATCAAAGCAACTAAATGTTTAGTGACGACCCGTTATTTTCGTCACAAACTACACTGCAAGAAATATAGTTATTAGTGACAACATTTGCTAGTGACGAAAAAAGTCGTCACAAAACGTGTTTGTTTAGTGACGATAAGGAAAGTTGTCATAATTGCTCAAAGCAACTAAGTCTTCAGTGACGACCTTGAAAAACGTTGTCACTAAAATGATCTATATAGTGACAACTTCTAATATCGTCACTGTTACTCTACCGATTCGGATTTAGTGACAAGAATTAATCGTTACTGTTTAAAGTACTTATTTCTAAGTCACTTTCATTAATTCTACTGTGCCACCCTAACTTTTGCGATTTAGCCCCAAATGTTGTAAAAAATTCCATTAATTCCATTATGATACCTTAACTTTTACAATTTAGCCCCATATGTAGTACACCGATTTCTTTAATTCTATTATTACTCCCTAACTTTTGTAATTTAGCCCCATATGTAATTCACCAATTTCATTAATTCTAATTTGGCACTCTAACTTTTGCAATTTAACCCCCATATGTAATACACCAATTTTATTATTTCTATTATGGCACCCTAACTTTTACAATTTAGCCCCTATTTTTTTATTAGGAAATTGCGAATGGTATCTTGATAAACTATGCATAAATATTTTATAATTTTCTCAAACTTAAGTAATAATTTGTTATAAACTCTAAAGATATATCTTTCATTACAATAGTTATAAGGCAGGCAGGTCTTTTTATCAATGGAATAAGAAATTTATGCCAGATTTATCCTTTGTACTACATGCCAAGTAGTATTAGCAAAGGAATAACAAAGTACTACAAAGTAATTAACAAAATAGCCTTCAGGGAGTGTAGTTTATGGGCAAATGAGCATTATCTATTCAAAGTATCAGCTTTTTATGGGCATTTTACTCTCAAACATATAATTTATGATAAATTTATAAATGTTTGTAAGTAAAATTCAAAAAGTGTTACACTGATTTCTTACAAAACGAAAACTGGCAGGTTATCTTTTCAACATAAATTAAATTTTTTTTAAAAAAGAAATGGCCCATAAAGTACCAACTCTTTGTGGGTTTCCTCCATTACATGAACAAATATTCTGCTCTTTATGGGCATTTCACTCTGAATCATTTAATTTATGTTAAATACATAAATGTTTGTAAGTAAAATTCAAAAAGTGTTGCACTAATATTTTTATGAGAGGGAAATTGGTAGGTTTTGTATTTAACATAAATTAAATATGTGAAAGCAAAAAAAAAAAGAAATTACCCATAAATCTATGTCTTGCAAATCTATACTAGTAAAATAGTTTCAAACAAAATTAAACATTAAAATAAACTGTAATTTATACACATTAAAATATCTGTAATTTATACACATTTTGCAACTACTACTTTGTGTTTTCTCTGTAATGAATTTTTTAACTATTGAGAACTTAAGTTTTGTCTTGCAAATCTATACTAGTACAATAGTTTTAAACAAAATTAAACATTAAAATAAATGTTTGAAAAAGAACAAAAGTACATTTATCACTTGCAGTAATGTAACAAAATTTTCTCAACCATTATCAATATTTTCACAAAAGTATTAAAAACTAGCAATTGACAATATTAAAAACTAGCAATTTAATTAGTGACGACTTTTCTTGTCATTATAATCTTGAATAAATTAGTGATAACATTATGTCATCACTAAATTTTCTTTGATTTTGACTTAACAATAATGTCTTATTAATTGCATTTGATTATTTTTAATGAAAGTCTGTTATAACCATAGAATTTGACTTTCATTATTTTCAATTAATGATGTACTTTAGTGTTGCAATTATAAAAAATTGCAGGGCTAAAATATTTGCAAATTATAAAAGTATATTTTCACTTATATGTAATTAACAAATTTTGCCACCTATATTGATGAAAATTTGCGTTTTTGTACTAAAAATAAAGAATAATACTATAGCAATAAAATCTATGCTTCAAACCAAATTAAAAATAAAAAAAAAACATGATGATTGGTCTCAAATGTTGGGAAAATGATTATTTTTATTGAAACTATGTTATAACCATATAATTTGAGTTTAATTATTTTCAATTACATGATGTTCTTTAGTGCTGCAATTATAAGAAATTAGTATAAAATATTAGCAAATTATAAAAGTACATTTTCAATTATATGAAATTAACAAATTTTGCCACCTATGTTGACGAAAATTTTTATTTTTTGCTAAAAAATAAAGAATAATACTATAGCATTAAAATCTATGGTTCAAACCATATTACAAATCCAGAAAAAAAAAACATGATTTTTGGTATCAAATGGAGGGAAAATGAGTGAAGTCAAAATTTTGATCAAATCATAGTGAAAGTGCCGCGCAACAAAAACAATATCCAAAGCAAAGCAAAGACCAAAGCAGCGGAACACATTCTGAAAACAAAAGCAACGGAACACTTGGTCTGAGTTAAAGCAAACAAACAAGCTTCTGCACTGAGCTGAAACAGAGCTTCCGAGCTGAAACACAAACTTTCACCGAGATGAAACAAACAAGCTTCTGCACTGACGGCTGGGAGCAGAGGGTCTGGAGGGCTGATGAAGCAAGAGAGTTGGCGGCTGGTTGAGTGAGGAAACAAGAGGGGCAAGAGAGAGAGAAAAACAACGGCGGGGAAGTTGATGGCTGAAGGTAAGAAAAACCAGAGAGAGTTAGGTTTTGACAGACGGGGAGAAAGAGGACGGCGAGATAGCTGAGAGAAAAACCAGAGGAGAGGAGAACTTCGAGAGAAAAAAGAGAGAACCACCAGCGGAGAGAGTTAGGAGTAACGGGCTGGGGGTTGTTTACGGCTGGAAAAGAAGGGGCAGCGCTGAGTGAGAGAGAGAGAAACAACGGCTAGAGGGGGCGGCTGAAGATTGCGAGAGAACAAGAGAATAGAAGAGAAAGTAAAGGGGGCGGCGGACGGGCTGAACAGAAACAAAAGAAACAAGGACGGAGAAAAAGGAAGCGAATCAGCACAAAACAGAGCTTCCGCACGGCACCTGATACTTTCACCCACACAACAAATCCGTTCTTTGGCTTCTCACTAGCATCACCATGGCTGTCCAGCATTAAAGGGCAAGGTTTTCATTGGAAAGGTTCGTTTTTCTCTCTCTTATACATTTTACCCAATTTTTCCAAATCCCTAATATTCTACAATATTTTTTGCAAATTTCTGCCCAAAATCTCGAAGCAGCTCTTGATTATTAGATGCTATCATAGCTATGTTGTTATTTACTTGATCATTTTCTCCAATTGCTTTATGGCCCTAATTTTGATAATAGCTTTTGGCATATACTCTAGTTTTCTTCGTCAACCATATTATCACATCACTAAATGACTTTCTGATCTTAGCCGGTGACCACAATTTCATTTAGCTATGGTTTGTTTTTCAATTTACTTGACCGAGCTCAGGTAGGACATTAGGAACTGTGATGAGTCAATTTCAGGCTAATTGTAAAGCGCATAGCCATCAGTGGAAGCTTTAAGGACTTTCACTAACCTGGAATTGGATGTTCTCATGTTTAGTTCAAAGTCACGTATTCCTTAAAAGATATGAGCAATTTGAAAGCCTGTCTTTCTTGTTAGTAAACTGATTATGCTCAAAGTCCCCTTTTTCCTCAAGATACTCCAGATTCTAAGTTTGTTAAAAGGAGATGCTAAATTTATCTTTAATGGATGTTAAAGATGCTGGTGGAGAAGGTCTATGCCTTGTATTCAAGTCCTTACAGATGCATGCCTTTTTTCCTTTTTGCCCCCTCTTCTTTTTTTGCGAGACTTTTCTGCTGCCAATAGAGTGGTGCACAGAAGCTAGAAGTACCTGTTCAGTGGTATGCAGTTGTCATTGTGCATTGCCCTTGCTTCTGTTTTTCGTTTTTTTCCCTCCCCTGTAACGTTTTCTTTGACCTTGAAATCCCATGTATTCTGTGCATTACTGAACACTTACAATCTTCTAGAAAAGTCGTCACTAGTAAATTCCCGCCAAGATTTAGCAAGAGCGCGAGAGTGTTAGAACACACAATAGTGACGACATTAAGAACATCATCACTATTGCTTGGCCTATATACGGACGACTTTTTGTTGTCGTCACTAATCACTAAAAAAACTAGTTATTAGTGACAACATTTTTTAGTGATGACAATAAATGGTCACAAAAAGAGCTTCTTTAGTCGCGACACGTAAAGTTGTCACAATTGCATCAAAGCAACTAAATGTTTAGTGACGACCCGTTATTTTCGTCACAAACTACACTGCAAGAAATATAGTTATTAGTGACAACATTTGCTAGTGACGAAAAAAGTCGTCACAAAACGTGTTTGTTTAGTGACGATAAGGAAAGTTGTCATAATTGCTCAAAGCAACTAAGTCTTCAGTGACGACCTTGAAAAACGTTGTCACTAAAATGATCTATATAGTGACAACTTCTAATATCGTCACTGTTACTCTACCGATTCGGATTTAGTGACAAGAATTAATCGTTACTGTTTAAAGTACTTATTTCTAAGTCACTTTCATTAATTCTACTGTGCCACCCTAACTTTTGCGATTTAGCCCCAAATGTTGTAAAAAATTCCATTAATTCCATTATGATACCTTAACTTTTACAATTTAGCCCCATATGTAGTACACCGATTTCTTTAATTCTATTATTACTCCCTAACTTTTGTAATTTAGCCCCATATGTAATTCACCAATTTCATTAATTCTAATTTGGCACTCTAACTTTTGCAATTTAACCCCCATATGTAATACACCAATTTTATTATTTCTATTATGGCACCCTAACTTTTACAATTTAGCCCCTATTTTTTTATTAGGAAATTGCGAATGGTATCTTGATAAACTATGCATAAATATTTTATAATTTTCTCAAACTTAAGTAATAATTTGTTATAAACTCTAAAGATATATCTTTCATTACAATAGTTATAAGGCAGGCAGGTCTTTTTATCAATGGAATAAGAAATTTATGCCAGATTTATCCTTTGTACTACATGCCAAGTAGTATTAGCAAAGGAATAACAAAGTACTACAAAGTAATTAACAAAATAGCCTTCAGGGAGTGTAGTTTATGGGCAAATGAGCATTATCTATTCAAAGTATCAGCTTTTTATGGGCATTTTACTCTCAAACATATAATTTATGATAAATTTATAAATGTTTGTAAGTAAAATTCAAAAAGTGTTACACTGATTTCTTACAAAACGAAAACTGGCAGGTTATCTTTTCAACATAAATTAAATTTTTTTTAAAAAAGAAATGGCCCATAAAGTACCAACTCTTTGTGGGTTTCCTCCATTACATGAACAAATATTCTGCTCTTTATGGGCATTTCACTCTGAATCATTTAATTTATGTTAAATACATAAATGTTTGTAAGTAAAATTCAAAAAGTGTTGCACTAATATTTTTATGAAAGGGAAACTGGTAGGTTTTGTATTTAACATAAATTAAATATGTGAAAGCAAAAAAAAAAAAAGAAATTACCCATAAATCTATGTCTTGCAAATCTATACTAGTAAAATAGTTTCAAACAAAATTAAACATTAAAATAAACTGTAATTTATACACATTAAAATATCTGTAATTTATACACATTTTGCAACTACTACTTTGTGTTTTCTCTGTAATGAATTTTTTAACTATTGAGAACTTAAGTTTTGTCTTGCAAATCTATACTAGTACAATAGTTTTAAACAAAATTAAACATTAAAATAAATGTTTGAAAAAGAACAAAAGTACATTTATCACTTGCAGTAATGTAGCAAAATTTTCTCAACCATTATCAATATTTTCACAAAAGTATTAAAAACTTGCAATTGACAATATTAAAAACTAGCAATTTAATTAGTGACGACTTTTCTTGTCATTATAATCTTGAATAAATTAGTGATAACATTATGTCATCACTAAATTTTCTTTGATTTTGACTTAACAATAATGTCTTATTAATAGCATTTGATTATTTTTAATGAAAGTCTGTTATAACCATAGAATTTGACTTTCATTATTTTCAATTAATGATGTACTTTAGTGTTGCAATTATAAAAAATTGCAGGGCTAAAATATTTGCAAATTATAAAAGTATATTTTCACTTATATGTAATTAACAAATTTTGCCACCTATATTGATGAAAATTTGCGTTTTTGTACTAAAAATAAAGAATAATACTATAGCAATAAAATCTATGCTTCAAACCAAATTAAAAATAAAAAAAAAACATGATGATTGGTCTCAAATGTTGGGAAAATGATTATTTTTATTGAAACTATGTTATAACCATATAATTTGAGTTTAATTATTTTCAATTACATGATGTTCTTTAGTGCTGCAATTATAAGAAATTAGTATAAAATATTAGCAAATTATAAAAGTACATTTTCAATTATATGAAATTAACAAATTTTGCCACCTATGTTGACGAAAATTTTTATTTTTTGCTAAAAAATAAAGAATAATACTATAGCATTAAAATCTATGGTTCAAACCATATTACAAATCCAGAAAAAAAAAACATGATTTTTGGTATCAAATGGAGGGAAAATGAGTGAAGTCAAAATTTTGATCAAATCATAGTGAAAGTGCCGCGCAACAAAAACAATATCCAAAGCAAAGCAAAGACCAAAGCAGCGGAACACATTCTGAAAACAAAAGCAACGGAACACTTGGTCTGAGTTAAAGCAAACAAACAAGCTTCTGCACTGAGCTGAAACAGAGCTTCCGAGCTGAAACACAAACTTTCACCGAGATGAAACAAACAAGCTTCTGCACTGACGGCTGGGAGCAGAGGGTCTGGAGGGCTGATGAAGCAAGAGAGTTGGCGGCTGGTTGAGTGAGGAAACAAGAGGGGCAAGAGAGAGAGAAAAACAACGGCGGGGAAGTTGATGGCTGAAGGTAAGAAAAACCAGAGAGAGTTAGGTTTTGACAGACGGGGAGAAAGAGGACGGCGAGATAGCTGAGAGAAAAACCAGAGGAGAGGAGAACTTCGAGAGAAAAAAGAGAGAACCACCAGCGGAGAGAGTTAGGAGTAACGGGCTGGGGGTTGTTTACGGCTGGAAAAGAAGGGGCAGCGCTGAGTGAGAGAGAGAGAAACAACGGCTAGAGGGGGCGGCTGAA
The DNA here is from genome assembly GCF_003713205.1 of Coffea eugenioides. NCBI lineage: Eukaryota > Viridiplantae > Streptophyta > Magnoliopsida > Gentianales > Rubiaceae > Coffea > Coffea eugenioides. The sequence goes on from NW_020861823.1 coordinate 53,141, forward strand.
GATTGCGAGAGAACAAGAGAATAGAAGAGAAAGTAAAGGGGGCGGCGGACGGGCTGAACAGAAACAAAAGAAACAAGGACGGAGAAAAAGGAAGCGAATCAGCACAAAACAGAGCTTCCGCACGGCACCTGATACTTTCACCCACACAACAAATCCGTTCTTTGGCTTCTCACTAGCATCACCATGGCTGTCCAGCATTAAAGGGCAAGGTTTTCATTGGAAAGGTTCGTTTTTCTCTCTCTTATACATTTTACCCAATTTTTCCAAATCCCTAATATTCTACAATATTTTTTGCAAATTTCTGCCCAAAATCTCGAAGCAGCTCTTGATTATTAGATGCTATCATAGCTATGTTGTTATTTACTTGATCATTTTCTCCAATTGCTTTATGGCCCTAATTTTGATAATAGCTTTTGGCATATACTCTAGTTTTCTTCGTCAACCATATTATCACATCACTAAATGACTTTCTGATCTTAGCCGGTGACCACAATTTCATTTAGCTATGGTTTGTTTTTCAATTTACTTGACCGAGCTCAGGTAGGACATTAGGAACTGTGATGAGTCAATTTCAGGCTAATTGTAAAGCGCATAGCCATCAGTGGAAGCTTTAAGGACTTTCACTAACCTGGAATTGGATGTTCTCATGTTTAGTTCAAAGTCACGTATTCCTTAAAAGATATGAGCAATTTGAAAGCCTGTCTTTCTTGTTAGTAAACTGATTATGCTCAAAGTCCCCTTTTTCCTCAAGATACTCCAGATTCTAAGTTTGTTAAAAGGAGATGCTAAATTTATCTTTAATGGATGTTAAAGATGCTGGTGGAGAAGGTCTATGCCTTGTATTCAAGTCCTTACAGATGCATGCCTTTTTTCCTTTTTGCCCCCTCTTCTTTTTTTGCGAGACTTTTCTGCTGCCAATAGAGTGGTGCACAGAAGCTAGAAGTACCTGTTCAGTGGTATGCAGTTGTCATTGTGCATTGCCCTTGCTTCTGTTTTTCGTTTTTTTCCCTCCCCTGTAACGTTTTCTTTGACCTTGAAATCCCATGTATTCTGTGCATTACTGAACACTTACAATCTTCTAGAAAAGTCGTCACTAGTAAATTCCCGCCAAGATTTAGCAAGAGCGCGAGAGTGTTAGAACACACAATAGTGACGACATTAAGAACATCATCACTATTGCTTGGCCTATATACGGACGACTTTTTGTTGTCGTCACTAATCTCTAAAAAAACTAGTTATTAGTGACAACATTTTTTAGTGATGACAATAAATGGTCACAAAAAGAGCTTCTTTAGTCGCGACACGTAAAGTTGTCACAATTGCATCAAAGCAACTAAATGTTTAGTGACGACCCGTTATTTTCGTCACAAACTACACTGCAAGAAATATAGTTATTAGTGACAACATTTGCTAGTGACGAAAAAAGTCGTCACAAAACGTGTTTGTTTAGTGACGATAAGGAAAGTTGTCATAATTGCTCAAAGCAACTAAGTCTTCAGTGACGACCTTGAAAAACGTTGTCACTAAAATGATCTATATAGTGACAACTTCTAATATCGTCACTGTTACTCTACCGATTCGGATTTAGTGACAAGAATTAATCGTTACTGTTTAAAGTACTTATTTCTAAGTCACTTTCATTAATTCTACTGTGCCACCCTAACTTTTGCGATTTAGCCCCAAATGTTGTAAAAAATTCCATTAATTCCATTATGATACCTTAACTTTTACAATTTAGCCCCATATGTAGTACACCGATTTCTTTAATTCTATTATTACTCCCTAACTTTTGTAATTTAGCCCCATATGTAATTCACCAATTTCATTAATTCTAATTTGGCACTCTAACTTTTGCAATTTAACCCCCATATGTAATACACCAATTTTATTATTTCTATTATGGCACCCTAACTTTTACAATTTAGCCCCTATTTTTTTATTAGGAAATTGCGAATGGTATCTTGATAAACTATGCATAAATATTTTATAATTTTCTCAAACTTAAGTAATAATTTGTTATAAACTCTAAAGATATATCTTTCATTACAATAGTTATAAGGCAGGCAGGTCTTTTTTATCAATGGAATAAGAAATTTATGCCAGATTTATCCTTTGTACTACATGCCAAGTAGTATTAGCAAAGGAATAACAAAGTACTACAAAGTAATTAACAAAATAGCCTTCAGGGAGTGTAGTTTATGGGCAAATGAGCATTATCTATTCAAAGTATCAGCTTTTTATGGGCATTTTACTCTCAAACATATAATTTATGATAAATTTATAAATGTTTGTAAGTAAAATTCAAAAAGTGTTACACTGATTTCTTACAAAACGAAAACTGGCAGGTTATCTTTTCAACATAAATTAAATTTTTTTTAAAAAAGAAATGGCCCATAAAGTACCAACTCTTTGTGGGTTTCCTCCATTACATGAACAAATATTCTGCTCTTTATGGGCATTTCACTCTGAATCATTTAATTTATGTTAAATACATAAATGTTTGTAAGTAAAATTCAAAAAGTGTTGCACTAATATTTTTATGAAAGGGAAACTGGTAGGTTTTGTATTTAACATAAATTAAATATGTGAAAGGAAAAAAAAAGAAATTACCCATAAATCTATGTCTTGCAAATCTATACTAGTAAAATAGTTTCAAACAAAATTAAACATTAAAATAAACTGTAATTTATACACATTAAAATATCTGTAATTTATACACATTTTGCAACTACTACTTTGTGTTTTCTCTGTAATGAATTTTTTAACTATTGAGAACTTAAGTTTTGTCTTGCAAATCTATACTAGTACAATAGTTTTAAACAAAATTAAACATTAAAATAAATGTTTGAAAAAGAACAAAAGTACATTTATCACTTGTAGTAATGTAGCAAAATTTTCTCAACCATTATCAATATTTTCACAAAAGTATTAAAAACTAGCAATTGACAATATTAAAAACTAGCAATTTAATTAGTGACGACTTTTCTTGTCATTATAATCTTGAATAAATTAGTGATAACATTATGTCATCACTAAATTTTCTTTGATTTTGACTTAACAATAATGTCTTATTAATAGCATTTGATTATTTTTAATGAAAGTCTGTTATAACCATAGAATTTGACTTTCATTATTTTCAATTAATGATGTACTTTAGTGTTGCAATTATAAAAAATTGCAGGGCTAAAATATTTGCAAATTATAAAAGTATATTTTCACTTATATGTAATTAACAAATTTTGCCACCTATATTGATGAAAATTTGCGTTTTTGTACTAAAAAATAAAGAATAATACTATAGCAATAAAATCTATGCTTCAAACCAAATTAAAAATAAAAAAAAAACATGATGATTGGTCTCAAATGTTGGGAAAATGATTATTTTTATTGAAACTATGTTATAACCATATAATTTGAGTTTAATTATTTTCAATTACATGATGTTCTTTAGTGCTGCAATTATAAGAAATTAGTATAAAATATTAGCAAATTATAAAAGTACATTTTCAATTATATGAAATTAACAAATTTTGCCACCTATGTTGACGAAAATTTTTATTTTTTGCTAAAAAATAAAGAATAATACTATAGCATTAAAATCTATGGTTCAAACCATATTACAAATCCAGAAAAAAAAAACATGATTTTTGGTATCAAATGGAGGGAAAATGAGTGAAGTCAAAATTTTGATCAAATCATAGTGAAAGTGCCGCGCAACAAAAACAATATCCAAAGCAAAGCAAAGACCAAAGCAGCGGAACACATTCTGAAAACAAAAGCAACGGAACACTTGGTCTGAGTTAAAGCAAACAAACAAGCTTCTGCACTGAGCTGAAACGGAGCTTCCGAGCTGAAACACAAACTTTCACCGAGCTGAAACAAACAAGCTTCTTCACTGACGGCTGGGAGCAGAGGGTCT
>NW_020861824.1:0-44993 GCF_003713205.1 Coffea eugenioides
GACCCGTTACAATCTCTATAACTCCATTAGGATGCACTGACTCGTTGGCGGAGGTAACCTTACCCTTCTTCACTGATTGTTGAGGGATCTTAACGGTGAATTTTAAGGGAGTTGAAGAGACACTATTTGACCGAGTCGACCACCAGGCATCATAGTCTTTTGTGATCAATGGATGCTTCCTGTGCATGGGTATAGTCATTCGAGACCGCGTCTGCATGCGAACTGAGGAATCCCATAGTTGAATAGCTTCACCTAAGGTATAAGTGTGAGTGATCTCTTTCAAGTTGTTGGGGATGTCCTGACAAAAACTGAATTGCCTGCTGAACCTGCAAGGATTATATTTTTCAATAATAAAAGTATTGTCCTTACGTAGAGTTAAATGGCAAGAGCGTTGACTAATGAAGTAGCTCGTGAGTCTCGATGATAAGGATCCGTCATCGATCAACGCCTTTTCTCCGTTCTCAGTCCAGCACAATTTAGGAAGCATCAAAGGATTCGTTTCTTTGAAGATTTCCTCAGCTTCCAATTGGCCATAAAATATTGCCATTTTCTCACCACTAAATCTTGTCATGCGCGCGTGGTGGCTACTTACTTGATGATTTTCGTAATATACATCGAAGTATTGACCAATCCAAGCATAAACGTAATGGATTGGAAAAGTTACCCCACATTCTCCAAGGTTAGGGGCGTGGACGATCTCCCTCAACCCATGATATATGCTCGCGAGGACGGGAATTGCAAGACAAAATCTTTTCCCTGTAGCCATTAAGCATGCAACCTTGAAGACACTCGGGCGAATACGATCGACCTTTTTGCTTGGCAAAAGGAACTTGCAGATCCAACACGCTATGAATGCCGCAATATAGGTCTCCTTTCTTAGAGACCCTGGGATACCCAGGGTGTCAAAAGGGACATTGAAGTCATTCGTATCGGCAAGGTCGTAAGGCTCCACGCTTCCAGAAGGGTTGTAAGTCATTTTTGGCTTAGATATGGTCTTTCTTCTATTCGCTCTACTCGGAGGAGCCCTATACCTAGCCTCTCCTTTGAACCAAAAGCGAATCCAGTCCTTCATCCATACCCCTTGGTCATTCGTCCAGAGGTGGTAGTAAGCCGAAAAAAGATGCCTGCAACTCTCAGGGAGAAGTGGTTTCCCTTCTTTGTCACGAGTGAGGAGCTCCCGCGCCGAAGGAACAACTTCATCGAAAAACGTGCCATCGACTGAAAGGCCACCAAGTCGATAAAGGTCCCAAAGTGTGATGGACAACTCCCCAACGGGCGTATGAAGTGTGTTCGTCGAGGGACACCAATATTTGAAGAAGGCCCGCAAGATATTTTCACAGCGGTCGTAGGAGTATCTCGACGCGTAGACGGCTTCAAATATACCAGCGCGTGTGAGTATGTCTTTATGCTTTCCAAGCATGTCCTCAACCCACTCCCAATAATGGGAGGTGAAGCACGCCTCACCGAAGAATGACGAAGGGGTTTTCCATGTAGCTTTGTCAACATTGAATCCCACGAACGGAAGAGTGAATTTGGCTATTTCTGGATCTCCATTGTGAAGTGACGAGTTTAATACGACCACTTCTTCTTCCCTCGATGTAGTGGAGAAAGTCGACGGTGCTACCACTTCCTTGGTCCACTTGCTAGTCCAATTTTCGAGATGAAAGCTTTCTTCAAGGGGTATAAAAGATTCGGCGAGCGCCCCATCAGCTGGTTTATACACATGTAGCGACAAGCTCTTTGATTGAGGCCCTCCCCTTTCATCCGTCAGTGAAATATGCGGCACTGGCACGGCGTAATCCTTAATTTGCATGATTGCTGGAATTTGGTAAAAGAAAATATTAGAGGATGAAGGCAGTTTCTTACAAAATTTTGGTAATTAAATTACCTAATCGGTGGCTTTCTTCAAATCCCCGAAATTGCTTCAAACTCCTTCTCAGGCACGAGGTGGGTTGTCTAACAAGAGATCAAGTTAGTAGAATTGAGATCATTGACATGGAACTACGTTGCAAACGGGGGCAAAAAAAAAAAAAAAAAAAAAACTCTTGCCAAATATCATATTTATTGTTAAGGAAAAAAAAGCGCGGCTCAAATATCAAATTTGTATTAGGCCTCATAGATTGAAAAAAAGTGGTCGGCTCAATATCATATTGTATTGTTCTAAAAAAAAAAAAAAAAAAAAAAAAAAAAAAGGGGCTTCAAAAATTACCATATTTGTTATTACCCTCATACATTGAAAAGAAAGAAAAAAGGGCGGCACCGATCTTTGTGCAAATATTCATTACCCCTTCATAAAAAAAAAAAAAAAATTGTACGCAGAAAATAATTTCAAGTCTGCAAAACGACAAGAAAAAATACACGACAAATATATGATATATAAATTTAGAAAAATATGTAGGTACAATCTCTGGGGTTTTCTCGAACTTGTGGAGGAGTTTCCCTCGATTCTTCTCCTCGAACGCCAATCCAAGGGCTTCGCAGCTTGTTCTTGGATCCACCACCGATTCCTTCAATTTGAAGAACTTTAGAAGATTTGGAGGCTCAAGCCTTGATATGCGGAAGACTTGGAGAGCTTGAAGATCCAACCCTTCGTAGCTTGAAACTTCAATACTTGAGTGTATGAGATGCTTCTTGATATCTCTGTGTCCCCTTAACTTGATTGAGAGACCTCTATTTATAGTTGTAGCAAGAGGTGGAAGTTGAGATCATGTACACCACGCTACTTGCCTAGCAAGACGTACAGTCATATTAGGACTGTGCCAGTCAAATATTATCTCTTCATTTTATATTTATCAATAAAGAGACAGGTAATTTCCCGATTGGCCAAGCCTGTGGGAACAAGTGACGCGGCGCCGTCTGATTGGACAGACCATTGCAGTATATAAGAGATATATTTGGATTAAACAACTCTAAATATTATTCCTTTAATAAGAAATAAATATTTAGGTATTTATCCAATAAACATGTGATATGATATGATTTAGTTGGTGGAGATATCCTTGACACGTGGCAAAATATAATTGGCCATTTAATAACCAAATTTTCCAAGTGTACATGCCATATGGCAATGTCTGATTGGACAAAAATATTTATAGACCAATGGCAATTTTTAGAATTTTAATTAAAATTCCATTGTCTACAAATGCCCCCTCGAAACTTGAGCGTGAATGCTGGATATCGGAGCAAATTTTGAACGGACAAGTTTTGACACATTTTTTTTTTGCTTCAATTTGAACACCACTGACATATTAGTTTTCAAGTGAAACCCACAAATGGGCTAAACTTCAAGCTTTGCAAACTTTATATCAATTACTTGTATCACATATGATAGTTACGTGGAATACCAACAATGCATCCCCTATTGAGCTCAATTCCCAAGATTGCTAGCTTCCCGAGGCCGGACCACCTTATATCAATTTCCCAATGCAATCCCGTAGTCCAGTGTCATGCATGGCTAGCTTTCAATTGCTAGCTTTCAATTTTCCAATGCAATCCCGTAGCTTTACTCAAAATTTTGCACTTCATATATCAATTCGTGAGCTTTGCTCATAAGATGGCCATGTGGGATCCACCAATTCATGCAACATTAGTTATATCAATTTCATGATCATGCCAAGGCTTTGTCGGACCATCAACTCCAGGAGCAATGCCGTGACCTCTGAATTGTTGATAAAGTAGCCACCAATTTTAATTATAACCATTTGTCCTCAAGAAAGCCCAATGTATTGATTTGTGGGACATTGCATTTTACATGCCTGATCATTCACGTGCAAGCCATTTCAAAGATGAAATCCTAGGAATCCAAGTGAACTTCCATGCATCTTGCTTACCAATCTCACACGGAAGTCAGAGAAACCCCAATTGATCATAGAAGTCATAGGAACCACGGAACTCCACCGCTTCCAAACTTCACGCTTTGCAAATTTTATAGAAGTGTCTTGTATCATATAGGATAGCTACGTGGAGCATCACCAATTCATGCATCCAAGCCGAATCATCATATGGAACAGCTTTGTGTCTCCTACTTCAGACTGACTCCGTTCTTTGTAGTATTCAATCCTTTGAAGTCAGGATTTGCACCACTGATAAACTAGATAATCAATTTTTTCGCTGATCACATTCAAAACTTAAGGAGCACTCTGACACAAATGCTGGGAATCCAACTCGTAGAGGAAGCCAATCGTGAGAACAAGAGCTTCGTATTTCATCCTTTCTCTTCGTCCCATTATACAAAGCAGGAAGAACCAGATTCCTTTTGCGAGTAAACTTCCTCGGCTCGATAAATTAGCCTGCTAAACCGCAAGTACTTCGAACAATGAGTCCTTTGGTGTTTTAAATTGAAACACTTCTGACCAGAATCCTTCTTGAATATAGGATGCATACCTGTTATAAATACGCAATGGTTGAGGCATCAATTTACTCACAGTTCGAAGACAAACTCTCCCTCGTTTCCTTTTTTCTTTCTTTCCACTAGCGTTGCTGGATTGCTGCTACGTCTCTGCTTGCCGTTGCCGTCATTCATTGTTTGCTAATTTGCTTGGCTCTGCTACCTTTTCAACTGATCAATTTCGGTCGACACTCTTGCTGAGCTACCCCTGAATTGTTTTAAGGTATGCACTACCTTCCCAAGCTATGGGTGGATTTCTTCTCTGGTAGAGTTCAAAAATTTTTTTTTTATTATATAACTAACTCACAGGCCTTCAATTTATCCATGGACACGCTTGCTCTTATATTATCCCAGCCAGAATAGCTTTCGTGCATGAATCTAATATGCCTCTTGAGTTCACGGTACCATTCATACGGATTAACCGATGAATAACTTGAAACCTGCATGTTAAGCTGCCATAACTCAAACTTACGAATCTGAACCATCGACTCATTATAGGATAACATGATTCCCAAATCCCGAAACTCGTGAGTAGTTAGCATATGAATCCTTGCATGGTTTTTTTTTTTTTTTTTTAAACATAAGTAGCTCTACCAAGTCGCGTTGGAACCTTGACCCTTCATGATCATCTAACCAAGCAAAGTGGCCTTTGATCAATAGAGACAATTTGCAGTTGGTTATCACCGTTGCCGAGCCGCAAGCGTTAATCGTCATCCATTGGTTGCACTTGAGCCAATTGCCGTATCAACAAATTGCCGCTGCCGCCAGAGCTAGTAGTCATCTATTGGTTAATCCTTCGCTTGCCAGGTATTTGCAGCTTCATCATTTTTTTTTTTTTTACTTGCAATATTCAATTATTACAAGAAACTTTAGTCAATTGAGATGCTTAGAGCCCCCACGATTTTGCTAAACAACTTCTCAAAATATTATTCGAGAATGAAGCTCGGGTCAAAATATTTTTTTCTCTTTTTTTTTTTTTTATAAGGGTAATGATATTTGCACCCCTTTTTTCTTTCTTTTCATGTATGAGGGTAATAACAAATATGGTATTTGAGCCCCTTTTTTTTTTTTTTTTTGACAATACCAAATATGATATTTGAGCCCCTTTTTCATCTATGAGGGTAATACAAATTTGATATTTGAGCCCCTTTTTTTTCCTTAACAATAAATATGATATTTGCCAAGAGTTTTTTTTTTGCCCCCCTTTTGCACTAGTCCATGTCAATATCTCAATTCTACTAACTTGATCTCTTGTAGACAACCCACCTCGTGCCTGAGAAGGAGTTTGAAGCAATTTCGGGGATTTGAAGAAAGCCACCGATTAGGTAATTTAATTACCAAAATTTTGTAAGAAACTGCCTTCATCCTCTAATATTTTCTTTTACCAAATTCCAGCAATCATGCAAATTAAGGATTACGCCGTGCCAGTGCCGCATATTTCACTGACGGATGAAAGGGGAGGGCCTCAATCAAAGAGCTTGTCGCTACATGTGTATAAACCAGCTGATGGGGCGCTCGCCGAATCTTTTATACCCCTTGAAGAAAGCTTTCATCTCGAAAATTGGACTAGCAAGTGGACCAAGGAAGTGGTAGCACCGTCGACTTTCTCCACTACATCGAGGGAAGAAGAAGTGGTCGTATTAAACTCGTCACTTCACAATGGAGATCCAGAAATAGCCAAATTCACTCTTCCGTTCGTGGGATTCAATGTTGACAAAGCTACATGGAAAACCCCTTCGTCATTCTTCGGTGAGGCGTGCTTCACCTCCCATTATTGGGAGTGGGTTGAGGACATGCTTGGAAGGTATAAAGACATACTCACACGCGCTGGCATATTTGAAGCCGTCTACGCGTCGAGATACTCCTACGACCGCTGTGAAAATATCTTGCGGGCCTTCTTCAAATATTGGTGTCCCTCGACGAACACACTTCATACGCCCGTTGGGGAGTTGTCCATCACACTTTGGGACCTTTATCGACTCGGTGGCCTTTCGATCGACGGCACGTTTTTCGATGAAGTTGTTCCTTCGGCGCGGGAGCTCCTCACTCGTGACAAAGAAGGGAAACCACTTCTCCCTGAGAGTTGCAGGCATCTTTTTTCGGCTTACTACCACCTCTGGACGAATGACCAAGGGGTATGGATGAAGGACTGGATTCGCTTCTGGTTCAAAGGAGAGGCTAGGTATAGGGCTCCTCCGAGTAGAGCGAATAGAAGGAAGACCACATCTAAACCAAAAATGACTTACAACCCTTCTGGAAGCGTGGAGCCTTACGACCTTGCCGATACGAATGACTTCAATGTCCCTTTTGACACCCTGGGTATCCCAGGGTCTCTAAGAAAGGAGACCTATATTGCGGCATTCATAGCGTGTTGGATCTGCAAGTTCCTTTTGCCAAGCAAAAAGGTCGACCGTATTCGCCCAAGTGTTTTCAAGGTTGCATGCTTAATGGCTACAGGAAAAAAATTTTGTCTTGCAATTCCCGTCCTTGCGAGCATATATCATGGGTTGAGGGAGATCGTCCACGCCCCTAACCTTGGAGAATGTGAGGTAACTTTTCCAATCCATTACGTCTATGCTTGGATTGGCCAATACTTCGATGTATACTACGAAAATCATCAAGTGAGTAGCCACCACGCGCGCATGACAAGATTTAGTGGTGAGAAGATGGCAATATTTTATGGCCAATTGGAAGCTGAGGAAATCTTCAAAGAAACGAATCCTTTGATGCTTCCTAAATTGTGCTGGACTGAGAATGAAGAAAAGGCGTTGATCGATGCCGGATCCTTATCATCAAGACTCATGAGCTACTTCATTAGTCAACGCTCTTGCCATTTAACTCTACGTAAGGATAATACTTTCATTACTGAAAAATATAATCCTTGCAGGTTCAGCAGTTAATTCGGTTTTTGTCAGGACATCCCCAACAACTTGAAAGAGATCACTCACACTTATACCTTAGGTGAAGCTATTCAACTATGGGATTCCTCAGTTCGCACTCAGACGCGATCTCGGATGACTATACCCATGCACAGGAAGTATCCATTGATCACCAAAGACTATGATGCCTGGTGGTCGACTCGGTCAAATAGTGTCTCTTCAACTCCCTTAAAATTTACCGTTAAGATCCCTCAGCAATCATCGAAGAAGAGCAAGATTACCTCCGCCAACGAGTCAGTGCATCCTAATGGAGTTATAGAGATTGTAACGGGTCTTACCTCATCTACCTTGCGGAAGAACAAAACCATTAGTAGCTCCTTGGAAAATATTGTTACAAGAAATAAGTCTTCCAAGGACTCTCGACAGGCCATCAAAGAGGCGCAACCAGTGATTCCAGCAAAGAAGATGCCGCCCATGGTTTCAAAATCTTTATCAGTGACTCACACAGAAGAAGATGTCGAAATTGAAATGATGGACGATCGTGGTTCTCTCGAGGCTATAGGACAAGAAGGGACTCAAGCTCAGGGTATCGAATCTACCCAGAGAGGAACCCATTCGTTGGCAAGCGGCAGTAGTAGCCAAGACCGTCATTGGAACCGATCGAAGAAGAGGACATCTTCTGATTTGGAGGAAATTTCCTTTTCACCACCGTCGGTTGGAGTGTCGCCACTTAAGGTAATCATATTTTCCTTTTCTTTTTTTTTAAAAAAAAAAGACCCTCAAAACATTTTTTTTTTCAGCCCCCACTTCTTGAATTCCACCAAGAAGATGTTGATACCAATTCACCACTTGAACTTGAGACTGATGCTATAATTTCAAACAAGAAAGGTGACGAAGTCGTTATCAGCATCCCAAAGCAACTTGCCCCCAGTGGAGGCGCTTTGTCAAAGAAGGAGCTGTCTAATTTGCACGAAATCCGGAAAAAACCTAAGGTAGCATTGGTTTCAGAATTTCATGGTCAAAAATTGATCCAGGCGCATCGAAGGAAGTACTTGCAGAGTTTGTTGATGGATTTTCGCGGACAGATTCTTGACACTCCAACTGAACAGATCTCTTCTTTAAAAGAGTGTGCAGAGGAAATCATTGCGGAAATCACAAGAACGGATTCTACCAATGGTCTCCCTTTAAAAGATCACTTGATGGAATTGTTTGCCAAGGCGGAGGCATATGATGTTCTGGCATCCTCATCGTGGGAAAGGATGAGCAAAGAAACACATGCAGAACTCCTTTCCAACGCGACCGTCCAACTCAAGAGAGTTAAGGCAAAGGAAGAAGGACTAACTTGTCACTTGCAAAGTCTTGAAGAAAAGTTGCAGTCCATTGAAGACAGGAAGAAGGTTCTGCAACAGGAACTCATCAGTTTGGAGAAACAAGGCCTGGAAATCAGTTCGACTATCGATCAAAAGTATGAGACCTTCAAGGAGATCCAGGCTGAAATAACCCAAGCGCATGATGAGCTATCTTCCATTGAAAATACTAGCATCATGACTGATAACGCAATGAAGGAACTTGAAGACATGAATCTGCACTTGAATCATATAAAGTAGCTGTAGTGGAATACAAATTTGATATTTAGACTTTCCACCATGTTCTTCTTTTCCTTGAATTATTTTATCACTCATTTTTTCCATGTAATGAGTTTTCTTTTGAATAATAAAATGCTTTTCATTTCTTATCTCATGTTTTTTTTTAAGAGAAAAGAACTCAAATGGAGCATTTTATTATTTTTTTTTATTTTTTTTTATTTTTTGGAAAGAGAAAATTCTTTTTTCATTTTTTTTTTGTAAGGGACAAGGATTTGATTTGGAGCGGTGTAACTGAACTTAGAGGATGCCCTCCAAGCTGCCTACGTATCCCAACAAGGGAATCAAGTCACACGTAGTTCCTGCCGTTCGCATTTTAACCTCATGCGGGCCAGGAGTATCTATTTGTTTACCACCTTAGACTTGGTGGAGTGTTTCAGCAGTTTAATCCACAGTTTTAGCTCATGCGGGCCAGGAGCATACCACCTTAGTTGGTGGAGTGTTTCAGCCCACATACTACACCAGTTTTAGCTCATGCGGGCCAGGAGCATCGCGCGGTTCCGATTATGCATAGTACCTTTTTAGGTACTTGCCATTGATGGGGCCAACCCTTAATCCATCTTCGGCAACCAACTTGTATGAGCCATTTGTATATACTTCTCGAATGACATATGGACCATCCCACTTAGGAGTAAACTTTCTTTGTCCGCCATGAGTGAGAATGATTGGTCTCCGAACGGCGAGCACTAACTCTCCAATTTGAAAAGAGCGGGGTCGAACGTGCTTATTGAATGCCTTTGAAAGGCGAGCCTGATAACACTCAATCCGTTGCTGAGCTTCCAATCTCTTTTCGTCGAGTGCTTCTAATTCCTCAAGGCGAAGACGAACATTATCTTCTCCACTGAGCCCTTCTTGAATTGCAATTCTTAGCGAAGGTATTTGACACTTAAGTGGAAGAACAGCTTCAACACCGTAAACAAGCGCATATGGGGTTGCTTGTGTGGGAGTTCGAAAAGTGGTTCGGTATGCCCAAAGCGCTTCTCCAATCCGAAGATGCCAATCCCTTTTCGATTTATCCACGATTTTCTTCAACAGATTACATAAGGTCTTGTTGAATGCTTCAGCGAGTCCATTTGCGGCAGCGTAGTACATGGACGAATTGTATTGTTTGAAATGAAACTTTTCGCAAAGTTTGTTCATTGCTACATTGCAAAAAGGTTTACCATTATCGGTGATGATATAACGCGGGACCCCATATCGATAAATGATGTGCGAGCGGATAAAATCTACTACATTCTCCTTTTTGACCTCTCTTAGAGGAACCGCTTCGGCCCACTTTGAGAAATAATCCGTCGCTGCCAAAATAAAAATGTGTCCTCCGGAAGATTTTGGAAGTGGTCCAACTATATCCAAACCCCAAGCATCGAACGGCCAAGAAGCTACAGTTGGATGCAATGGTTCAGGAGGTTGACGGATGAAATTGCCATGGAATTGACAAGCTTGACATCTTCTAGCAAAATCGATACAGTCCTTCACCATTGTTGGCCAGTAGTATCCCATTCTTTTAATGCGAAAGTGTAATTTCGGGCCAGATTGGTGAGCACCACATATCCCAGAGTGAGCCTCCTCCATTGCCTGCATGGCCTCATCTTCTCCAAGACATCGTAGAAACACCCCATCGAATGACCTTCGGTAAAGCGTCCCTTTGTAGTAAATGAAACGTGATGCTCGACGACGTATATCAACCCTTTTCTTAGGATCTTCTGGTAACTTCCCATGATTAAGGTAATCAATGATGAAGTGACGCCAATCCTCCTTTTCGATCTCATGGACAAAAATATGATAAGCATTTTCTTCCTCTCCATCCTCACATTCATCAAACATCGGAGGTATGACCCAATTTTGACATATTGAAATCTGATTTCGATGAGAAGGTAGAGTGATCATGGACGCCACCCTTGCCAAAGAATCAGCTTGTTGGTTGAAATTTCTAGGGATATGTTCTATAGTGACATTACCCAGATATCCCATGAGTTGTCTTGCATACTTATAATATGGGATCAATTCGGGTTTCTTGACATCATAAACACCAAGAAGTTGATTTACCACCAATTTTGAATCACCATAGACTCTAAGATGCAACTGCTTCATGTCCACAGCCGTTTCAAGACCGAGAATCAACGCCTGATATTCAGCCACATTGTTGGAACACCGGCGTGTTAAAGTGAAAGAGTATGGCAATATATCTGCTTCAGGAGTATAAAAGACAACTCCCGCGCCAGCTCCATCACGGTGGGCAGCTCCATCGAAATACATTGACCACGACGATTCGACCATAAACACTTCTTCATCGGGAAGTTCATCAGTCAACTCCCACTCGGCAGGTAGTGGATGATCGGCTAAAAAGTCTGCCAATATTTGTCCTTTGACAGCTTTCGCAGGTACATAAATAATTTCAAATTGTTGAAACTGGAGGTACCATCTCGCGAGCCGATCAGACAGTACAGGTTTTGCCATCACATATTTAATGGGATTAGACTTAGATATGAGTCGAATAGTGTGTGCTTGAAAATAATGTTTTAACTTCTGAATGACAAATATAAGTGCCAAACACAGCTTCTCGATGGGAGAGTAATTCAACTCATTAGGTGTCATCATCCGACTCAAGTAATACAGCGCATTCTCCTTACCTTCATCATTTTCTTGAGCAAGTAAGGCCCCAACCGACCGTTCTTGAGCGGAAATATAAAGAATCAATGGTTTTCCTGGGATGGGTGCAGCCAAAACTGGAGGATTCATGAGATACATTTTGATGCTTGTAAAGGCATTCCTACACGATTCATCCCACTCGAAGGGCACCCCTTTCTTCATCAGTCGACTGAAGGGTTGGCATCGTCCGGCCAAATTAGAGATAAACCTGCGGATATAAGCCAACTTCCCTTGAAGACTCTTCAATTCATGAATATTTCGCGGTTCAGGCATGTTCACAATGGCATCAATTTTAGATCGATCGACTTCTATTCCTCGCTGATGAACGATGAAACCGAGAAACTTGCCAGAAGTGACTCCGAACGCACACTTCAAAGGATTCATCTTCAGTTGGTATCTCCGAAGGCGTTGGAAAACTTTTCGAAGGTCTTGAATATGATCTTCCCGCTTCTTTGATTTCACCACAAGATCATCGACATAGCACTCCACATTTTTATGGAGCATATCGTCAAAAATTCTTTGCATTGCCCTTTGATATGTTGCTCCAGCATTTTTCAAGCCAAACGGCATTACTTTATAGCAATAAATTCCCTTGGGGGTGCGGAAGGCAGTTAGCTCCTCATCCTCGGGCGCCATGCGTATTTGATTGTAGCCAGACGATCCATCGAGAAAAGATAGTGCTTCATGCCCGGTTGTAGCATCTACCGTCAATTCTGTGATGGGGAGAGGAAAATCATCTTTGGGGCAAGCCTCGTTTAAGTCTCGAAAGTCAACACAAACTCGAATTTGCCCATTCTTTTTCCTTACAGGGACGATGCTTGAAATCCATGTTGGATATTTTACTTCTCGTATGAATCCGGTTTCAATCAATCGATTTATCTCATTTTCTATCAGAGGAATCAATTCGGGCCGAAAGCGCCTTTGCGTTTGCTTGACAGGTTTTGTTCCTCGCTTGACGGACAAATTATGAACGGCGACCCTTGGATCCAAACCAGGCATTTCTGAGTAATTCCAGGCAAAGACGTCCCTGAACTCGAGCAGCAAATCAACATACTCTTTTTCTTCTTCAGGAGTCATACAAGAGCTTATGTAAATTGGGCGAGGATCGTCGCTTGTGCCAAGGTTAATCTCTTTTAGCTCATCGACTGTATTTTTTACCCCTTGCTCAAGTTCAGGGGGAGCGTCATCTGCATCTTCTTCTTCTTCTTCGGGATCACTGATCGTAATATGGTGACAGGAAGCCATACTTTCTTGACCCTGTTCTTCAAAAATGGTTTCAATTCTTACATTGAATAAGTCTCCATAGTGCATGAAGAAATTGGAGACTCGCTTTCTTGGTCCGTTCTTCTTTATTGGAGTAAGACTTTCTTCCCTGGCAACTTGGTACTCTTGTTTTTTACTGCCTAATCTCTCATAGACAGGCGACTTCAAATTTTTCGGCTGCGGGCCAAGTCTGTCAAACACAGAAGTACGTTTTGACTTATTTCCCAATCGGTCGAACACAGATCTCTTTCGGCTTGTGACCTCCATTTCTTCGTTCACATAGTTACAACTCGCTCTTTTGATCATTATACGAACAGGAGAGGGCGGTTGATAACCAAGACCCATCGATGAACTTTCAACATTATAACCCTTTCTTTCAACATTTTCTGCGTAGGTGTCAATCCGTGAGTCTTCTCGCCAGTCACTTCAGGAGGGAGTTTGCCCAATGTATTCTTCTCATTTGGGTTATAACCCGCCTTAGCAAGAAGTCTATAGGCGTTTGGATCAAAACCTTCTTGAGTCCGATTAGTTGGTAGCGAGTAATGTTCCACTGCCGGTTCTTCTTTGGGACGGACAAACCCTTGCAAGCTCACCTTCTCGATTTTGACAGGCTCTATCTTGGTGAGCGGAACATTTAATGTGTCATTTCTGATAAAAGAAGACTGACCTTCTTCTCTCTTTGATTTTGGAGTATACCGCAAAATGGGTACTTTGGAATCTTGACTTTCTTCCCTTACCGATTCCTTTCTTTTTGCTTCTTTGTGAAGATAAAATTTGGCGTCGGCAAAGTGAGTTTCGGCTTCCGTGAACGGTTTATCGTCGGCAGTGACTTTCTTAACAATACCGTCTCGACAATACTTGAAACATTGATGCAGAGTAGATGGTATAATTTCATTCTCGTGAATCCAGGGCCTTCCCAAGAGCATGTTATAAGAGGTTTTGGCTTCAATGATATGAAATAACGCACTTGAAGACAGCTCACCAATGAGCAATTCAAGCCTTATGAGGCCAATTGCTCTTTGCCCCCCTTGGTTAAGGGATTGGATCATGAGGCGGCTCTGGGAGAGTTCATCACTTGAGATTCCTAACTCTTTCATAGCACATACGGACATGATATTGACGGCAGATCCCCCATCAATGAGTATCCGATTCATCTTTTGTTCTCGAACATATGCACTAACAAACAAAGGTCGATTGTGGGTCTTGACCTCAACAGTTAAATCGTCATCATCAAAAATGATGGTCGTCGCACAATCCACCGGTGGTTTATCATCGACTTTGAGTTTTTTCTCAAATTCAGTGCCAATTTGTGTGACTTGAGGATTTTCGGCTTTGACGACATTACAAGAGGTGGAATTATCAGTATCGTCACTTAAATACCCTTTGGGTATAAATTCTCTCAATGTCACGGGCTGTCGAACCTCTTGAAGAAGCTGAAAATCTGACGAAATTGGTATTGTGGCGACTCCCTTCTGTTTCTTTGTCGCATTTTGTCGTTTCATCGTCACTTTCGGCTTTGTCGAATGAATGCTTTTCGAAAAGATGTACTTCTTTATTTTTGGCTTGCAAGTCCTCTTCCGAGTGACTACAGTCCATCCTTCATTGTCATCTTCAATAACATCTTCAATTGAGGATTTTTCAAGCTCCTTGGACAAAGCGCTGCTTGTTGTGGATAAAACTTCTATCGGACAACACACAGACCCAAACATTATTGTGATTTGATTTGTCGATGCTTTATCCTCCTCGAGAAGGATTTTTCCTTGACGGGCCAATTTCATAATTTTATCTTTAAAGACAAAGCATTTAGTGAGAGGGTGGCCAATCAAGCGATGATAACAGCAATAATTTGGATCATTGACTTGACCAGCTTCCTCTGGGCGTTTCATGTCGGGAAGTTCAAGGAGTTTTTCCTTGAAAAGATCATCAAACATTCCTTGTAAGTCGGACTCAAGGAACGGGTAGTTAGTGCTCGCCGTTCGGAGACCGATCATTCTCACTTATGGCGAACAAAGAAAGTTTACTCCTAAGTGGGATGGTTCATATGTCGTCCGAGAAGTATATACAAATGGCTCATACAAATTGGTTGCTGAAGATGGATTAAGTGTTGGCCCCATCAATGGCAAGTACCTAAAAAGGTACTATGCATAATCGGAACCACGCGATGCTCCTGGCCCACATGAGCCAAAACTGTGGATGGCAACCACCAATGGTGTAGTATGTGGTAAAACTGCTGAAACACTCCACCAAATCTAAGGTGGTAAACAAATAGATGCTCCTGGCCCGCATGAGCTAAAACTGTGGATGGCAACCACCAATAGTGTAGTATGTGGTTAAACTGCTGAAACACTCCACCAAGTCTAAGGTGGTAAACAAATAGATACTCCTGGCCCGCATGAGGTTAAAATGTGAACGGTAGGAACTACGTGTGACTTGATTCCCTTGTTGGGATACGTAGGCAGCTTAGAGGGCAACTTCTAAGTTCAGTTACACCACTCCAAATCAAATCCTTGTTCCTTACAAAAAAAAAAGAGGGGGAAAAAGAACCTCTCTTTTTCTTTAAGATAAAATGCTAAATTTAAAAGTTCTTTTCTCTTAAAAAAAAAAAAAAACAAGGGATAAGAAATGAAAAGCATTTTATTATTCAAAAGAAAAAAACTCATTACATGGAAGGAATGAGTGATAAAATAATTCAAGAAAAAGAAGAACATGGTGGAAAGTCTAAATATCAAATTTGTATTCCACTACAGCTACTTTATATGATTCAAGTGCAGATTTCATGTTTTCAAGTTCCTTCATTGCGTCATCAGTCATGATGCTAGTATTTTCAATGGAAGATAGCTCATCATGCGCTTGGGTTATTTCAGCCTGGATCTCCTTGAAGGTCTCATGCTTTTGATCGATAGTCAAACTGATTTCCAGGCCTTGTTTCTCCAAACTGATGAGTTCCTGTTGCAGAACCTTCTTCCTGTCTTCAATGGACTGCAACTTTTCTTCAAGACTTTGCAAGTGACAAGTTAGTCCTTCTTCCTTTGCCTTAACTCTCTCGAGTTGGACGGTCGCATTGGAAAGGTGTTCTGCATGTGTTTCTTTGCTCATCCTTTCCCACGATGAGGATGCCAGAACATCATATGCCTCCGCCTTGGCAAACAATTCCATTAAGTGATCTTTTAAAGGGAGACCATTGGTAGGATCCGTTCTTGTGATTTCCACAATGATTTCCTCTGCACACTCTTTTAAAGAAGAGATCTGCTCAGTTGGAGTGTCAAGAATCTGTCCGCGAAAATCCATCCACAAACTCTGCAAATACTTCCTTCGATGCGCCTGGATCAATTTTTGACCATGAAATTCTGAAACCAATGCTACCTTAGGTTTTTTTCCGATTTCGTGCAAGTTAGTCAGCTCCTTCTTTGATAAAGCGCCTCCACTGGGCGCAAGTTGCTTTGGGATGCCGATAACGACTTCGTCACCTTTCTTGTTTGAAATTATAGCATCAGTCTCAAGTTCAAGTGGTGAATTGGTACCAACATCTTCTTGGTGAAATTCAAGAAGTGGGGGCTGAAAAAAAAATGTTTTGAGGGTTTAAAAAAAAAAGAAAAAAAAAAGAAGGAAAATATGATTACCTTAAGTGGCGACACTCTAACCGACGGTGGTGAAAAGGAAATTTCCTCCAAATCAGAAGATGTCCTCTTCTTCGATCGGTTCCAATGACGGTCTTGGTTACTACTGCCACTCGCCAACGAGTGGGCTCCTCTTTGGGTAGATTCGAAGCCCTGAGCTTGAGTCCTTTCTTGTTCTATAGCCTCGAGAGAATCACGATCGTCCATCGGTTCAATTTCGATGTCTTCTCCTGCATAAGTCACTAGTAAATATTTTGAAACCTTGGGCGGCATCTTTTTTGCTGGAATCTCTGGTTGCGCCTCTTTAATGGCCTGTCGAGAGTCCTTGGAAGACTTATTCCTTGTAACAATGTTTTCCAAGGGGCTGCTAATAGTATTGTTATTCCGCAAGATGGATGAGGTAAGACCTGTTACAATCTCTATAACTCCATTAGGATGCACTGAATCGTTGGCGGAGGTAACCTTACCCTTCTCCGCTGAACGGTGAATTTCAAGGGAGTTGAACAGACACTATTTGATCGAGTCGACCACCAGGCGTCGTAGTCTTTTGTGATCAACGGATGTTTCCGGTGCATGGGTATAGTCACCCGAGATCGCGTCTGCGTGCGAACTGAGGAATCCCATAGTTGAATGGCCTCACCCAAAGTATAAGTGTGAGTGATCTCTTTCAAATTATTCGGGATGTCCTGACAGAAGCCAAATTGCCTGCTAAACCTGCAAGGATTATATTTTTCGATAATGAAAGTATTGTCCTTACGTAAAGTTAAATGGCAGGAGCGTTGACTAATGAAGTAACTCGTGAGTCTTGAGGATAAGGATCCATCATCGATCAGCACTTTTTCTTCATTCTCAGTCCAGCACAGTTTGGGAAGCATCAGAGGGTTCACTCCTTTGAAGAGTTCCTCAGCTTCTGATTTACCATGGAATATTGTCATTTTCTCACCGCTAAATCTCGTCATGCGCGCATGGTGGCTACTCACTTGATTGTTCTCATAATATACGTCGAAGTATTGACCAATCCAAGCATAGACGTAATGGATTGGAAAAGTTACCCCACATTCTCCAAGGTTAGGGGCGTGGACGATCTCCCTCAACCCATGATATATGCTCGCGAGGACGGGAATTGCAAGACAAAATCTTTTCCCTGTAGCCATTAAGCATGCAACCTTGAAGACACTCGGGCGAATACGATCGACCTTTTTGCTTGGCAAAAGGAACTTGCAGATCCAACACGCTATGAATGCCGCAATATAGGTCTCCTTTCTTAGAGACCCTGGGATACCCAGGGTGTCAAAAGGGACATTGAAGTCATTCGTATCGGCAAGGTCGTAAGGCTCCACGCTTCCAGAAGGGTTGTAAGTCATTTTTGGCTTAGATATGGTCTTTCTTCTATTCGCTCTACTCGGAGGAGCCCTATACCTAGCCTCTCCTTTGAACCAAAAGCGAATCCAGTCCTTCATCCATACCCCTTGGTCATTCGTCCAGAGGTGGTAGTAAGCCGAAAAAAGATGCCTGCAACTCTCAGGGAGAAGTGGTTTCCCTTCTTTGTCACGAGTGAGGAGCTCCCGCGCCGAAGGAACAACTTCATCGAAAAACGTGCCATCGACTGAAAGGCCACCAAGTCGATAAAGGTCCCAAAGTGTGATGGACAACTCCCCAACGGGCGTATGAAGTGTGTTCGTCGAGGGACACCAATATTTGAAGAAGGCCCGCAAGATATTTTCACAGCGGTCGTAGGAGTATCTCGACGCGTAGACGGCTTCAAATATACCAGCGCGTGTGAGTATGTCTTTATGCTTTCCAAGCATGTCCTCAACCCACTCCCAATAATGGGAGGTGAAGCACGCCTCACCGAAGAATGACGAAGGGGTTTTCCATGTAGCTTTGTCAACATTGAATCCCACGAACGGAAGAGTGAATTTGGCTATTTCTGGATCTCCATTGTGAAGTGACGAGTTTAATACGACCACTTCTTCTTCCCTCGATGTAGTGGAGAAAGTCGACGGTGCTACCACTTCCTTGGTCCACTTGCTAGTCCAATTTTCGAGATGAAAGCTTTCTTCAAGGGGTATAAAAGATTCGGCGAGCGCCCCATCAGCTGGTTTATACACATGTAGCGACAAGCTCTTTGATTGAGGCCCTCCCCTTTCATCCGTCAGTGAAATATGCGGCACTGGCACGGCGTAATCCTTAATTTGCATGATTGCTGGAATTTGGTAAAAGAAAATATTAGAGGATGAAGGCAGTTTCTTACAAAATTTTGGTAATTAAATTACCTAATCGGTGGCTTTCTTCAAATCCCCGAAATTGCTTCAAACTCCTTCTCAGGCACGAGGTGGGTTGTCTACAAGAGATCAAGTTAGTAGAATTGAGATATTGACATGGACTAGTGCAAAAGGGGGGCAAAAAAAAAACTCTTGGCAAATATCATATTTATTGTTAAGGAAAAAAAAGGGGCTCAAATATCAAATTTGTATTACCCTCATAGATGAAAAAGGGGCTCAAATATCATATTTGGTATTGTCTAAAAAAAAAAAAAAAAAGGGGCTCAAATACCATATTTGTTATTACCCTCATACATGAAAAGAAAGAAAAAAGGGGTGCAAATATCATTACCCTTATAAAAAAAAAAAAAAGAGAAAAAAATATTTTGACCCGAGCTTCATTCTCGAATAATATTTTGAGAAGTTGTTTAGCAAAATCGTGGGGGCTCTAAGCATCTCAATTGACTAAAGTTTCTTGTAATAATTGAATATTGCAAGTAAAAAAAAAAAAAATGATGAAGCTGCAAATACCTGGCAAGCGAAGGATTAACCAATAGATGACTACTAGCTCTGGCGGCAGCGGCAATTTGTTGATACGGCAATTGGCTCAAGTGCAACCAATGGATGACGATTAACGCTTGCGGCTCGGCAACGGTGATAACCAACTGCAAATTGTCTCTATTGATCAAAGGCCACTTTGCTTGGTTAGATGATCATGAAGGGTCAAGGTTCCAACGCGACTTGGTAGAGCTACTTATGTTTAAAAAAAAAAAAAAAAAAAAACCATGCAAGGATTCATATGCTAACTACTCACGAGTTTCGGGATTTGGGAATCATGTTATCCTATAATGAGTCGATGGTTCAGATTCGTAAGTTTGAGTTATGGCAGCTTAACATGCAGGTTTCAAGTTATTCATCGGTTAATCCGTATGAATGGTACCGTGAACTCAAGAGGCATATTAGATTCATGCACGAAAGCTATTCTGGCTGGGATAATATAAGAGCAAGCGTGTCCATGGATAAATTGAAGGCCTGTGAGTTAGTTATATAATAAAAAAAAAAATTTTGAACTCTACCAGAGAAGAAATCCACCCATAGCTTGGGAAGGCAGTGCATACCTTAAAACAATTCAGGGGTAGCTCAGCAAGAGTGTCGACCGAAATTGATCAGTTGAAAAGGTAGCAGAGCCAAGCAAATTAGCAAACAATGAATGACGGCAACGGCAAGCAGAGACGTAGCAGCAATCCAGCAACGCTAGTGGAAAGAAAGAAAAAAGGAAACGAGGGAGAGTTTGTCTTCGAACTGTGAGTAAATTGATGCCTCAACCATTGCGTATTTATAACAGGTATGCATCCTATATTCAAGAAGGATTCTGGTCAGAAGTGTTTCAATTTAAAACACCAAAGGACTCATTGTTCGAAGTACTTGCGGTTTAGCAGGCTAATTTATCGAGCCGAGGAAGTTTACTCGCAAAAGGAATCTGGTTCTTCCTGCTTTGTATAATGGGACGAAGAGAAAGGATGAAATGCGAAGCTCTTGTTCTCACGATTGGCTTCCTCTGCGAGTTGGATTCCCAGCATTTGTGTCAGAGTGCTCCTTAAGTTTCGAATGTGATCAGCGAAGAAATTGATTATCTAGTTTATCAGTGGTGCAAATCCTGACTTCAAAGGATTGAATACTACAAAGAACGGAGTCAGTCTGAAGTAGGAGACACAAAGCTGTTCCATATGATGATTCGGCTTGGATGCATGAATTGGTGATGCTCCACGTAGCTATCCTATATGATACAAGACACTTCTATAAAATTTGCAAAGCGTGAAGTTTGGAAGCGGTGGAGTTCCGTGGTTCCTATGACTTCTATGATCAATTGGGGTTTCTCTGACTTCCGTGTGAGATTGGTAAGCAAGATGCATGGAAGTTCACTTGGATTCCTAGGATTTCATCTTTGAAATGGCTTGCACGTGAATGATCAGGCATGTAAAATGCAATGTCCCACAAATCAATACATTGGGCTTTCTTGAGGACAAATGGTTATAATTAAAATTGGTGGCTACTTTATCAACAATTCAGAGGTCACGGCATTGCTCCTGGAGTTGATGGTCCGACAAAGCCTTGGCATGATCATGAAATTGATATAACTAATGTTGCATGAATTGGTGGATCCCACATGGCCATCTTATGAGCAAAGCTCACGAATTGATATATGAAGTGCAAAATTTTGAGTAAAGCTACGGGATTGCATTGGAAAATTGAAAGCTAGCAATTGAAAGCTAGCCATGCATGACACTGGACTACGGGATTGCATTGGGAAATTGATATAAGGTGGTCCGGCCTCGGGAAGCTAGCAATCTTGGGAATTGAGCTCAATAGGGGATGCATTGTTGGTATTCCACGTAACTATCATATGTGATACAAGTAATTGATATAAAGTTTGCAAAGCTTGAAGTTTAGCCCATTTGTGGGTTTCACTTGAAAACTAATATGTCAGTGGTGTTCAAATTGAAGCAAAAAAAAAATGTGTCAAAACTTGTCCGTTCAAAATTTGCTCCGATATCCAGCATTCACGCTCAAGTTTCGAGGGGGCATTTGTAGACAATGGAATTTTAATTAAAATTCTAAAAATTGCCATTGGTCTATAAATATTTTTGTCCAATCAGACATTGCCATATGGCATGTACACTTGGAAAATTTGGTTATTAAATGGCCAATTATATTTTGCCACGTGTCAAGGATATCTCCACCAACTAAATCATATCATATCACATGTTTATTGGATAAATACCTAAATATTTATTTCTTATTAAAGGAATAATATTTAGAGTTGTTTAATCCAAATATATCTCTTATATACTGCAATGGTCTGTCCA
Organism: Coffea eugenioides; assembly: GCF_003713205.1. Classification (NCBI taxonomy): domain Eukaryota; kingdom Viridiplantae; phylum Streptophyta; class Magnoliopsida; order Gentianales; family Rubiaceae; genus Coffea; species Coffea eugenioides. The sequence goes on from NW_020861824.1 coordinate 21,570, forward strand.
ATCAGACGGCGCCGCGTCACTTGTTCCCACAGGCTTGGCCAATCGGGAAATTACCTGTCTCTTTATTGATAAATATAAAATGAAGAGATAATATTTGACTGGCACAGTCCTAATATGACTGTACGTCTTGCTAGGCAAGTAGCGTGGTGTACATGATCTCAACTTCCACCTCTTGCTACAACTATAAATAGAGGTCTCTCAATCAAGTTAAGGGGACACAGAGATATCAAGAAGCATCTCATACACTCAAGTATTGAAGTTTCAAGCTACGAAGGGTTGGATCTTCAAGCTCTCCAAGTCTTCCGCATATCAAGGCTTGAGCCTCCAAATCTTCTAAAGTTCTTCAAATCTTCCATATCAAGATTTGAAAGAATCGGTGGTTGATCCAAGAACAAGCTGCGAAGCCCTTGGATTAGTGTTCGAGGAGAAGAATCGAAGGAAACTCTCCATAAGTTCGAGAAACTTCCAGAGATTGTACATACATATTTTTCTAAATTTATATATCATATATTTGTCGTGTATTTTTCTTGTCGTTTTGCAGACTTGAAATTTTTATCGCGTACACCCATTATAGAGAGTTGCTTCTTCAACTAGTTCATCAGCAAATTCTTCAGGACTTTTCTTGCTCTACAATGAGAAAGAGAGAACATAAAGCAACCAGCAGCTGTGGCCGAGAAAGCAGGAACTCTTCTTAAATCAACAAAAATACAACAAAATTTCATCGGAAGGGGATGAATAAATGAGAATCAATGTTATTATGTAGAAAGAAAAGTGCTTTCTGTAAATAAACTACAATCCGAAGAAATACAGGCAAAAAAGCAAACAGGTGGAAGTACAAAGAGAGGAGTTGCACAGGGAGATAAAAGGAAGACAATTGTTAGGAGTACCTGAAGGAATCGAAGGGGAAGATAACCCCGGCTCTTTGGCTGTTGATGCGGAGAGGATGGGTGGACGAGTTCCCGTACATTGGTGAGAAAGGCCAGCCATCCATCCTTGGAACAACAGAGCCAAGTGCCACCAGCGACGGCATCTCTTCCACCAAGGATGTGGGGATCATCCTGCCACCAGCCCAGAGGGATGGTGGGGCGATTGTGATATTCGTCCCGATTGAGAAGCAGGAGCAATGGATAGAATGGGTGCACTTTCCAAATGAATACGGCGATACACATGGATCGATGGAAGTGACCCTTGACAAGAGAGATCAGCAACTATTCCGCTAGCTGCCCAGCTGCTGCTGTTGCCGCCTGCCCGATTTTCATTCGTTAGTTTGTTTCAATTTGAATTTATGCATTTCCTCCATCCAATTGTTAATGTTGTATTTTCATTTTATTGATGCATTGAAATAAGTGTCACCGTTCCAAATTTAACAAATACTTTTCAATCTTACCATTTGAAAAACCAACCTTTAAGACCCCAATATATATTTAACAATGAAATATTTTAAATTTAATTAATACATATGTAAATTCATATTTGTTACACACTAATATGTTACATTTATATTACACAGGTTAGTTGGTGTAAATCTTACTACTAATTCTAAATATGATGATTGAGAATTTGAGAGAATCCATCATTGATTTGTTATGCTGGAATAGCATAACTCAGTTAGAAAACACTAGTCTGTTTGGATTGTGAATTATTAGAGATATTTTTACTGTAGTACTTTTTATGATGTGATGTATGTGAGATAAAAAGGTAATTGGGAAGGTAAAAAAGTGTATTGAAAATTGTAATGATGATGTAAGCAAAATAAATTTGGGGAAATAAAGCCCAATCCAAACAAACCCAGTAGTTTTATGTCCTTGCCTACAAACAACTAGAAATTAATTTATATTTTAGAATAAAATAGAGATTTAGACACTTGAATTTATATCCCGTGTTTGTGTTATATAGTGATTTATGCATTTAAATTTAACTAATAGATAATCATTAGATAACGTCAATCAAATTTATTAAAAATGAAAACAATTCAATAAGCTTAGAAAATAGCACATCTCGAAGTATTAAAAACCCTCTATAATATCTCAACTGCTGAATAAGTATATAGATAAATAGTACTTCCATTACATACCAACAAACAAATCTCTATCCGTATCTAGTTTGAACATATTATTCTTTAATTTCATGATCCCCATCCCCATCACCATCACCATCTCCATCTGCTGCCTCTTGCCTTTTGGTTTGTAGTACATAACAATTGGAATACCACATACTCAAAAACACATTCTTCTCCTAATAAGTATATGTGCATATACTTGATTCTGAAGCTCCTTTGCCATAATAAACTGGAGAATAGAACAAAGAAGCTACACCTAGACTCTAAAAATTGCTCTTCATTCCCCACCACAACACAACACAAAATTTCAGAGGAGTAACCACTTCCATACTTGGTTATTCAAGGACACTACTACATCTTTGGGTAAGAATGGGTTGTGTTTCTTGCCTATTCAGGCTAAGTTTAAGGAAATTAAGAAGACCCACAGTGATCAATGTCTTCAAGGCTTCAACTGTCCGCTAAGTGGAAAATAGAGACCAAGAGACCACAAGATCAACCCACCAAGGACAATATCAAGAAGATCGAGAGTGACCAAGACCAACCTACCAAGGACATTAAGAAGAAACCAGCCCAACCTACCAAGAACATTAAGCATAGGCACCAAGGACATTAACAGGAGCAAAGTCACAAAAGGTCTCCCCCCCCCCCTCCCAACCCAAAAATAAACTGGACTTACATTGATTAATAACAACAAACTTATAAAGCGTGAAACACTGTATATTGGTAGTTACTGGTGACATGATTTGAAGATAAAATTGCAGAAGAGAACTATCTAGTTCTTGTGCTGCTCTAGTATAAAAATTAAAAGTAACTTATACAACTCCAGTTTATTAATCAATGAAAAAAAAATATTTGAGAATAGACACAATGATTCTTTTTGTTCCTTGAACACACCTAGCAATCACTATTTGAGCTTAAATATAAAGCATTTTGCCTGGAGGAAGTGATGGGTTAGGTGATTCCAGGGAGGAGTGTAAGTGACTAACACCAAAAAAAAAAAAAAGAGGTAAAGCATTTTGCCTTAAAGTGGTTAAAATGTCATAAAAAGTACTGAATATCTAAAAGTGTAAAATAGGGGATGCCTAATATGACAATTAATCAACATCCTCCGATGATTTTCAAGCAAGGTGCTTGAATTTATGTTTAAAACTTTATTTGAGCTTTTTAAAGGTTAAATCATTTTGAATCAAAATTATTATTTTTCTCATTGTAAAACATATCGCACCATCATGGTGACTCTTAAAAAGTAGTTAGAATGTTTCATCATTTTTAATACTATTTTCAAACCAATTGTCACGAAAACAATTAAAGTGCCTCTAAATTGAGTTAGTACCTAAAATACCACGTTTGCAAGTTTCTATGAGGTAATACACTAAATTGGTTAGCCATTAAAACTAATGAACTAGATTCGTTATGACTTTAAAGTTAAAGAACCAAACTGGTCGCTTCCACTTGTTTTTTAACAATACAAGTGACTGCTCTATTAATTTGCCTTTTGATGAAAATTGGTCAAAAATTTTACATTTATCACTTTCGATAAAAATAAAGGACTAAATTGGTAGATAGTAATGGTTAAGGAATTACATTAGTTACTACCCAAAAGATAAAAAGGTCCAAAGTAATCATTTTTCCAAACTTTAAAAAAGTTTCTTAACCACCACTCACGCATGTTGTGCCCCATTTTCTAAAGAAAATTAAAAATAAAATGAAAAGCTTTTTTTTAAAAAATGAATTTCTTTTGGATTTTTTAAAAGCAAAATAGAAAAGAAAAATGAAAGAGGACGACCTACAATGGAATTGACAAATGTGACAGATTTGAGCTCACTAAAATCTAGAATAAAGGTTTTTTTAAAAAAAAAATTTGGAATCACCATCAACATTAAGTTTAGGTGGACTGAGTCACCTATAAAGTAATTTTTGACTTTTGAAATAAGAATCAAAACCCTTTAGTTAGACAATTCCAGATCTTTCAAATTTAAAAAAAAAAAAAAGAGTTTGAAAGCTACATTTCTAAGGTTAGTAGTTCAATGTTCTCAAACACCTCTCTACACCTTGTAAAACCGATTACCAGTTTAATCTCAATCGTCTGATTTTAAGGTCAAATGAGTTAATTTCAGCTAAACACGTAACATGTACTTAATTAACCTAAAATATCTAATAAACTAATAAAAATATGCATAACAGGTAAAAATAAAATATAACAAGCCGATTAATTCCAAAGCTTCCGTTGGAAAAAAAGTCATGAAATAACACTCTCTCACACGATCACATTCCACAGTAATAATAAATATAATAAAAATTAAAGAATGTAAAGAAAAATTAAAAATAAAAGTACAAGAATTACATACACCTAAGCCCCATACGAGTTGCATCACTTCTTAAAAAGAGAAATGAGAATTAATTACAACTGAACTTGAAAATTGAAATCCTAATTAAGCTAAACGCTAACTAGATAATGGCTAAGGACCTGAATGAAAATACCTAAAATCAAGTTCCGGCGTCATTACAAAGTCCTAAAATTTTGGTGATAAAATTACGAAGCAAGGGAAAACTGGGACTAAAGCTGAGAAATGAGAAAATTGTCATCTTCTCCAACGAACCAAGAACAACATGGCTGCCGCAGCTGGGCTACGTATTTCTTCAAAGGAAACTCACCAGAACCCGTCACTTCCGGCCAGCGTTGGACTGGCTGGAGTTGCCTCTCTCCCCCATCCCACACAATACACGCACAGAAGAATGAAGAAACACAAAAAAAATCAACTACAAAAATCTCTCAATCCCTCTCTCCTTGCCGGCGAGCTCACAGTTCCAGCCAGCTTTGGACTAGCCGGAGATCGTCCCACATGCGCACAGATTCATCTATTCTTTTTCTTTGGCTCAAATTTTCGTTTTGGAATTTTTACAAACACAAAAGGGGCCTAACAAAAATCAAGCTTTTCTCATATGATTGAAAAGTAATCAGGCCAGAAATTTTCAGGGTCGCATTAAATCCATACTCATTCAGACGACAATCATATTCCAACCAAAACCAATAGTTAAGAAAAGAAATTGAGTCAAATGGAACACAAATAGCACACAATTTTCATGGGAACAACAGATAAGCAGAGAACAAGGTTTGAGATAAGCAGGGAACAAGGTTTGAGAGACCTTTACAGTTTTCTGTTGGAGCTTTCAGAGGTGGCGGCGGATGGCTCCGGAAACGGTGACGGAAATTTCTTGTTCCCCTGTTTCTCGATCTTTTTTGTTATTCCTGTTTTAGATAATGATTTCTAAAAAGGCAAAGCAAATGAAGGAAAGATTTTCGAGAAAAGTTAGATAGTTGAAAATGCCTTCAGAAAACAAACTCCTCCTCTCTGGTCCTCTCCTCTTTGTGCGATGGCAAAACATGAGGAACCTCGGGAGGTGTTATATAGTACTCCCTCCGTCCCACTTTGATAGTCTTGTTTTCCTTTTTCGTCTGTTCCAAATTATAGTCCACTTTTCCATTAAGAAATGTAGTAATCTTTTAAATTATCTAAAATACCCTTATTAAATATCTTGTTATTAATACATTGTTATTAAATACTAACCCACTACATTGAATACATTGAGTTTTTCCAATACATAGATAACTAATATTTATTGGCACCATTAGCTGTAACTGATATTAATTGGCACTCTTCGTGATTAGCATAAGGGTATTTTAGGAAATTATTAATCTAAATTTATGTTTCCAACCAAATTAATTACACTTTCTTAATCTGTGTGAAAAAAAACCAAGACTAACAAAACGGGACGGAGGGAGTAATATTAGCTCGTGTTGGCCAACTGGCAACTTGAGGTATGTGTCGAGAGGTGTTATGAAGTAATCGTAAACTGTTTGCGCTAGGCGGCAAAGGATAAGGAAGAAAAAAACGGGGGCTCGATGTTTGATCGTCAAATTAATTGCGTCTGAACGGTACAACGTCTTTGGAACATTTTGTAATTTTAAATGAATTATTTGTATATTATAATAGAGGTGTGATATATTATTGTTACTGCTTATGTAAACTCATGTATAATAATAATATCTATATTATAAAATTTTATAAATAATTCACAAAAAGTTACATTTCATTCAAAAAATATTATAGAATGATTGTCTGTGCCCTTGGTCCGAAAAAACAGGTATCCGCCTCATGAATATACGTGCACTAAGGAATAAACTACTCCCATTTGAAAGAATTGAGAGACTCTGTGTGCTAGTAATCTGTGTGTTCTAAGGAAGGAAAAAACTACTTCCACTTGAGAATTGAGAATGGGGTTAAGCTCCTCTCTATTGTAATAGAGAGAATTTCTCTTCATTACACTGTAATAAAATTAATTTAAATATCATTTTTAAAAATCAACACCATTCATAATATATTTAATCACTTGTGTAAAGTTGTACATAAAATTTCATATATAAATACTAGTAATAGTAATTTGTGTGCGCTAGGCGGCAAAGGATAAGGAAGGAAAAAGCTATTTGTCTGGTAAAGTGAGAGAGGCGTTAGGCAGTAATAGTACCAGTAATATACATGCTCTAGGGATAAAGGGAGGAAAAAATTACTTTAACATGAGAATTGAGAGAGGGTTAAGCTCCTCTCTATTGTAACAAGGAGAATTTCTCTTCATTACACTATAATAAAACTAATTTAAATATTATTTTTATAAATTAACACCGTTCATAATATATTTAATTATTTGCGTAAAGTTGTACATTAAATTTCATATAAATAGTCATAATAGTAATCTATGTGCGCTAGGCGGCAAAGGATAAGTAAGGAAAAAACTACTTGCCTCGTGAAGTGAAAGAGGTGTTAAGCTGTAATAGTACTAGTAATGTATGTGCACTAAGGAAAAAAACTATTCCCATTTGAAAGAATTGAGAGACTCCGTGTGCTCCAAGGATAAGGAAGGAAAAACCTACTTCTACTTAAGAATTGAGAGAGAGGTTAAGCTTCTCTCAATTGTCCTAGAGAGAATTTCTCTTCATTACACTATAATAAAATTAATTTAAATAATTTTTTTCAAAAATCAACACAGTTCATAATATATTGAATCACTTGTGTAAGTTATACATAAAATTTCATATAAAATTGACTAAATTTTGCCGTTTGATTACTCACTATATATTTTGTTACAATTTGACTCATTTTTAACCATTCAGATGTTAGATATAAATTGAGTATCAAGATATTCTCAAAAGAATATCATTTTTTAGGATGTTAATCTAGAGAGTAAAAGGAAAATAATGACACAATCGAATGATTTTATAAAGTTATAAAAGTTTAAATATATTTAAATGGAGTGACCAATGGAGAGAAATTCAATCGAGAGCATCCTAACCCTCTTGGTGCTACACAAGACTAGTAGTAGTAGTCTATGTGCATTGGGTGGCAAAGGATAAGAGAGTGGAGTGGGTTCTTTTGTGTAAGGGTGCAAGATGAAGTGAATTTTTTGTCATTAATTGGAAAAGTTTGGAGTTTGATGGATTTTAAATGGGTGATTAAGGGTAGTGGTTACCAATGTTGTTAGACCTAGGCTGGACCAATTAGTTTTACCGGTCCAACCATGAACCAATCTTCTTCTCGAGTTAGTTTATAGTACAAAACCGTTTTGGTTAAATATCAGCCATATTTGTCAAAAATCGGTTAAATCAATAACCTGATTCAATTGGTTGACCCGATTCTCAAATTTTTTTTTCTTGTTTTTCCCAAATATAATTTGAGTTACCTAAATTGTAACACTTTCATTTATCAATAGGGATAAGAAAATGGCACCCACTTAATGTACCAAAATCACTCACGTTTTTTAATTATTTCTAAATCAAGATGTTTTTATCCTTATCATCTTAGTAATTTAGCATCAACGATTCCAACTTTATTAATTTGTTTTAATTTAATTTTTCATGTAGTTTTTGAGAATAGACATATTTTAACCATGAATTTGCCTTTTATATATAATTATTAGGTGTATATTTAATTGCAAGTCTAATGTTTTTGGAACGTTTGGTATGATTGGTCGAATATAACTAAGAACTTAATTTCAATATTTTCAAAACTTATAAAAATATAAAATAATTATGACATCATGCTGATGTCAACGGATTTTTGAGAATGGTCTAACTGATCCGACCAATTGATCATTGACCCAGTAGTTTAGCCGAGTCACTATTCAATCCGAGTTTAACAACATTGGTGGTTATGGTGGAGTATGAGTGTGTTATAGTGTGTGGGACATGGGAGTAAATCCTAGGATTTTCTTTCTTTCTTTTTTTTTTTTCAAACGTTAGAAAACCAAATTTGGTATCCAAGATATAAAATAAAAGTAGAATTTGTAAAAATTACTCGTTTGTCCATTCCCCTTCTAAGAAAATTAAAATAGTAGAAAATCGGTGTCTACAATACACATTTATCAGAAGAGATGCTAGCAGAAATTTTTTTTAGATACATTTGAAAAACTAGTTTTAACCTCCCGTTTCTTGAATGGGGATACAAGTGATAAGTCTGTTAGAGACCTAATTCATACGAGCCATTGGGCTCAATTGAATTATACATAAACATAGACATGTTCCATATGGTACATGATCAAAAATAATATAACATAACTAAGATCATATTTGAAAATTCAAAGAAGAACTTTAAATAGCATTTTAACAAAATTTGGTGCTTCTTAACTTTTGTCTAGATGTACTAAATTGTGACTAACAAAGCTATCAATTGCTGAAATTGTTGCCAATGATTAACATTGAGATGTCTACAAAACCACAAGAAGCATTTGTAGGATAGTCATTGTATATTTTTACAAAATGAAACCACAAAGTTACCAAATAGTGCTGGAAAATCCTGGAAAGGATAATATGCCATGGCGGTCGAGTGTCGTGTGTAGTAATTATCTGTGCGTGCGTAAATGGCAAGTTGGTCGGGTGAACTTTGCCATTGACGTGAGCATATTTGTATGTTTGTATGGAATTTCCGTGCAAAAAGAGAGGCGGCCAGGTTGGTCAAATAGGGCAAGGGATGGAAAATTTTAGGCAAAATTATCAATTTGGTCCGTAACAATTTTGGAAAAACTTTTTTAGTCTCTCACATAGTCACATTTTCGGAAAAAACTTTTGCAGTCCCTTAGATATAAAAATTTTGCCTGTTTGTTCCCAGAGCTCATTTTTTGATCAATTTTCCAGCCAAAAAACACACACTTACCTCATGTACCTATAATTGTCAAGGCAAAATGGAAATAAAATTCTTTCCCTTCACAAAAAAAAAAAAAAAGAGAACGCATGACCATCCTTCCCCCATTTTCAGCCACTAAAAGGCTATTTCTAATTCTAGGTAACCAAACCCCAATTCCCAACAGTAAACTTCAGCAAGTGCACTTTCACCATAACCCATGAAGAAAAGGCATAGGGATCAGATTGAATAAGGGTAAAATGCTATTTCTAATTCTAAGTAACCAAACCTTAATTCCCAACAATAAGCTTCAGCAAGCGCACCTTAACAAAAAGTGATGAAGAAAAGGCACAGGGATTATATTAAAAAAGGGTAAAAACGATTGAGAAGCTCAGATCAATTACCACACATGATAAAATATTGTCTAAATAGTGTAATATCGTGATTTGTTGCATATATATTAATATTATAAGGCTATATATATTATTTGTGAAATTGCTGAAAATTTTTGTTGTGGGAAATTGGGGTTTGGTGGCTAAGAATTAGAAATAGAGTTTGGTGGAAGAAAATTGAGAGAAAGGGAAAGTCATCTGCTCTTTTCTGAAGGGAAACAAATTTTGTTCCGTTTTGCCTTTGAAATTATGGGAGTTAGGCATGTGTTTTTTGGCTAGAAAACTGAGCGAAAATGTGCTTTGGGATCAAACACGTAAAATTTTTTACATCTAAGAGATTATTTTAGCTAATTTTAAATGTGAGGAACTAAAAAGTATTTTCTAAAAATATGATGGACCAATTTGGCAATTTTTGGAATACCAAGGCATGCGCGGTGGTTAGTTCAAAACCAATGGGAGAACTCTATATGCACATATAGAGGTCCCACTTGACTCCATATGCACGCAAGTAGACCTCACTTGGTATATCTATATCTATGTGTTTTGAATAATTTATTGATGGGTATTTCTTCCTTTTTTTAATTTGCCTCTATGCTCTTAAGACAATTTGTCTACATATTATTAATGTTTATAATTTAACTACAATTTGAACTTTATTCAGTGATCTTCTATTCTAATACTAACACTAATACAAACACTAATCATCGGATTAATTGTTTGTTGTTTATGTAGTATGCAGTATTGATCACACGTGCGCACACATCTACTGGTACAAAGAGTGTCTCATACAAATTAATAAACAACTGCACAAAAGGTACCTCTCGAAAAAATGACCGTCCTTGTGCTTTCTATTTCTCAATGGTTGGAATAGGTTAAGAATTTTTGTCTCCAAGGGATCATACATGACTTGGATGGAATTTTGTAAAATTGAAGAAATCTCATTATGATGAAGTATTGACAGGTTGGAAAACTCTAGGTCCTCTCAAACATTGACAATTACTTATGTTCCTGCTAGAATATCACACCCCATTACTTTGATGTCTCAAGTTCATCCTCGTTGATTGTGAACAGTGAGTGCATGAAACCTTTATAGTTGGAATTGTAAAGACTCTTTATACACATAATAATATGTTTTCTTTTTGTCTTTTTTTTTTAAAGAAAAGTATTGTAATTGGAAAATCAAGGTCCAGTTGCTGACATTTTCATCGAAACGATTTTCAGGTTCCAAACACCTATGCGTGAGCTTCTTATACATATCTATGTTTTTCACCTTAATTTGCATTCATTTTTAATTTTTTATTGATTTGTTGGTTTTTTTGTGACCTTTTTTCATATTCTGTGTCGGGTTTTTCTGCCTTTTTTTTTGTTTTGGTTAATCGTGTTATGTTACTTGAAAATGATGATCAAATTTTCCTATCTGAATTCGATATTTCTTTTAATACGTGAATTCAAAAGAATTATTTCTTTTTTGTTGTGACAATTTTAGGCCCCATTTTGCCATACAAACAGAATGATTTCTTCTGGATGACTTGGAGACAGCATTAAGGTTGTATCGTTAGTAGCACAAACAAAATTCAACTGTTTACCCCAGAAAATGTTTCAATATTTGAATGATTGCTTAGTGGTCACGTTAGCCCTATAATGAAAAATTAGAAAGAAATGTTGCCAAGCACACAAACATAAGGGAAAAATTCCCCATGACAGCATCAGTGGGCTCAAACTTGAAGAAAGAAAACACATTTATTTCGATAAAACAAAAGATGCTGAAGATCATATTTTGAGAGTTATAATGGCCTTAGATTTATAAGGATATATTTTGTATAGTGAATTATAAATGAGTCTTAATATTTTCAAAGCAAAAGCTAGAAGATGTAAAATGTTGAACAATAAAGGGCTGGAATTTTAAAGCAAGCCTATGAAATTAAAAGCGGTTCGATAACTACTGTTTCAGAATGATGGTCGAAACTGCACATTATGCATACTTCATCTTAGCAATAAATTTTGTATATATTATCTGTTCATTGTCATTGTTCTTTAGATAAGGGTAATTGGATAATAAATTAACAAACTAAAGACGTGTCAAAAAAAATCTTAATCGTAGTGGCTGCTAATTGATGTCCTATTACCTTTCATGACCTACATACTTTTGGTAATTAGAAATCCTACACTATATACTGCATGAATGGCCAACCCTATGTATGGTTTCAATCAATTTTATTTTGACAAGACATTTTTGTGCATGTATGTATGGTTGTTCATGAAACTGGTTAGCTAATTCCAATCTTTAAATATAGTGTCACGGCTAAATCTCATTAGTCAAGAAAGTTGCAAAACATTTGGTCAAATGCAGCACATGTTGAGATGCAATTGTGATTCAGGTAAATATGATTATAATACAAGAGATAAAGAAAATAGATTTTTAAAAAAAATTAGCTACTGAGTTTTAAGAATTATAAAATTTATACTATAAAATTTCCTGTAATTTATCACAGATGGAATGAGAATGTATAGATTGAAATCTATGAAAACCAACTATGTGAATTTGTCTACTAAAGAACAACAATTGCAGAATAAAAAAAATTATAGAAGCGTCAAAGAAGAGTAAACTTGCCCAAAAGCCAATCCAGATTGTTGAGGAACATGTGAAGCAAAATGAAACCCATGCTCAAATGAAGAAAAGTCAATATGCCAAATTTAGTGAGTCACAAAAAAAAGGAATATGCTGCAAATATCAACGATAAGAGAGAGCAAAGAATCAATTCGAATCTTACTGCTGTGGAATCAAAGATTCCAATATGTAACTAAAAATTTTTACTTAAAGCACAAATGGTTCCATGGCAGACTACAAGTACAGAGCTATTTTTGAAAATGTTATATAGTTTACAAATTTAAATTCATTATGCTCTTATTGTGATTTATAATTTAAATTCATTATGCCATAACTACAAGAATTGCTTGATTTATCCAATTCCCAATCAGAAGAATTTCTACATCATGTTCGAGCATATAACTCTATTTTCTCCTTTACATCATTTGGAGTAAAGTTAGATAAGCATCTTGCATCCAGTAAGAGTGGTGTTTACATGTTTCGGTTGCAAAAGACAAGTTTATTATGATCTTTCTGGCCTAATGCCTAATGAGAATAGCCCTGAATATTTTCAGCTATATTTTCATGATATTGCACATGAGTTTGAAAATAGAATGTATACAATACTAGATGGAAAATTAAATAAAGCAACAATGACGGAAGTTAATGAGCATTTTAGAAGAAAGTCCTTATTAAAGTTTTTCAAAAGATTGAAAAACTCACCCATACAGGAAGCATTCTACAAAATAAAATTCATGAAAGACTCATCATTGCCCTTTCAGGCCTTAAGAAACATCTACCGAGGTACAATCCATACATCCGTACAGGAAACCAAATCAACTTAAATGATTCATTAAACATATAGACTAAGGGCGAACGCTCGGTATCCACGTCGGACGTGGTCGTCCTCCACGTGGCGGCATGGGATTCATTTGATGCTGGCGTGGAGCGAATGCGTTGGTTGGCAACTGTTGTTGCTGCACCGGATCATTCCTCCCGCCGTGTGCCTGGCACTTTTTTTTTTGTTTTCCCCCCACCCCCACTGTTTTCTTCTCTTTTCTTCTTTTTTCTGCTCAGTGGGCGGCTGGCTGAGCTCGTCCGTGACCCCTCTGCCACTTCGCCAGTCTCCTCTATACCGACTCCACCCACTCGAAGCTTTTGCTCCTTATGCGCTCTTCTTTGCACTCCACAAGTTTTACCTGCTCCTGCACTCAATTTCCCCCTCCTCTCAGCCTGCCCTTACATGTCTTCCACCCTGGAAGACCCATCTTTTGTTGGTCCTGTTTGTCTGCATCCGTTAGGTAGCCCCCGTCAGTCACCTCTCTGACCTCCTCCGGCACTCAATTTCCTCCTCCTCTCAGCCTGCCCTTACACGTCTTCCACCTTTGAAGACCCGTCTTTCGTTGGCCCTGTTTGCCTGCATCCGTTAGGTTGCCCCTGTCAGTCACCTCTTTGCTTGCTGACCAAGCTTGTGTCTACCGGCTCCATCCTGCTGCTGTCCTCCTTTTTCTTTCTTCCTCGACCACATATTCCCTTTTGTTTCGTTTATTCAGCTCCAAAGTTTATCTTCCACGCCCCGCATTTTACCAATTTTTTCCCCCTCTTCACTTGTACTCTTTTTTATTTTTCCCCACTACATCGCTTTGCCCACACATCTCTTCCCCTCTTTCCCCATCCTACGCCTGCATCACCTCTGCCTTTACTGTTCCTCTCTATCCCCTTACACGCCTTCTCCTCCTACTGTCTCGTCCTGCCTGCTGACGGATTAGGTTGCTGCAATGATGACCCATGTAGCTGCTTCTCGTTACCTCTCCCCACGATTAGCCATTTGTTCTTCCGTTCCTGTTTTCCTGCTGCTGCTTCTCCTCCCTCCTTCCTATTTCGCTGCGCCAGGTAACTTCTCCTCCTCTTTATTTCGCTTGCTTTTATTCCCTTTTCTATTTTCCTTCCATGTCGTCCTCTACCTCGCCCTCTGATAGCCGGTTTGTCTTATGCATTTTTGTTTTCCGCGCGATGTTTGTTCATTGCACCTCCGGCCAATTAAAGCCTCTCTCTTGAAGGAACCCCCCTTCTCAGTCTGTGCCCCCCTCCCCCCAAATTCCTCTTGTATTTTACTTTAGCGCTATCCGATCGATTTTGTCCCCCAAATTACTGTTTGCACCTAATTCTCAGTCTCCTGTACGGTTTATTTTCTGCACTTTGTTTATTTACATGCGCCTCCTTTTCCTTATGCAGGCCCGTTTCAGCTGCTTCGTCTATTTACTTTGTTCTTCTGCTTTCGCCTGCCTGTTGCTTCAGGTAATTTCCTTTCCGTTCAGCTGCTCCTGTTTGGTTTTTAAATTTATCCTTATTGTTGTTGTTATCAGTTGCTTCTTTGTTTGCTCCAACCTCTCCCCCCCTCCTCCGGCACTCAATTTCCCCCTCCTCTCAGCCTGCCTTTGCACGTCTTCCACCTTTGAAGACCCGTCTGTCGTTGGTCCTGTTTGCCTGCATCCGTTAGGTTGCCCCTATCAGTCACCTCTCTGCTTGCTGACCAAGCTCGTGTCTACCGGCTCCATCCTGCTTCTGTCCTCCTTTTTCTTTCTTCCTCGACCACAGATTCCCTTTTGTTTCGTTCATTCAGCTCCAAAGTTTATCTTCCACGCCCTGCATTTTACCAATTTTTTTCCCCCTCTTCGCTTGTACTCTTTTTTATTTTTCCCCACTACATCGCTTTGCCCACGCATCTCTTCCCCTCTCTCCCCATCCTACGCCTGCATCGCCTCTGCCTTTACTGTTCCTCTCTATGCCCTTACACGCTTCTCCTCCTGCTGTCTCGTCCTGCCTGCTGACGGATTAGGTTGCTGCAATGATGACCCATGTAGCTGCTTCTCGTTACCTCTCCCCGCAATTAGCCATTTGTTCTTTCGTTCCTGTTTTCCTGTTGCTGCTTCTCCTTCCTCCTTCCCATTTCGCTGCGCCAGATAACTTCTCCTCCTCTTTTTTTCACCTGCTTTTATCCCTTTTTCTAATTAGAACTCGCTCATTTTACCTCCTATTTTGTCCTATCAGATTTATCTTGTATAGCATACACCTGCCTGTGCCTTTGCAATCCATGCCTTCCGCCTATTTGTTCTCCGTATCAAACTCCAGTTTAAAAGTCCTGTTTATGTCGTTTGAAAAATTGTCTGTTTTTCATTACAAGGAGGAAGCTTTCATATTGTTATTGTCAGCTGTCAACTCTGTTTTATTCTGTATCATGCTTAACTCTTGAACCTTGTCACTTTTTTCGAAAAAAAAAACTGGTTACTCGCTCTTGCAAACAACCGCCCTGCCTCCTCCTACTAATCATCATTCCCATTAGCCATGTCTGTATACTTCTATCTTCTTTTTGGATATTTCCAGGTAGGAATCTTCAGCATGTGCCTTCCAGATTATCTCGATTAGAAAATATTCCGACCTAGTCTGGTTTTCTTCCTCCTACTCCAAATTGTGAACACTGTGGTGACAAACGCTTCCATTCAGAACCTCCTTCTTTTTGTTGCTCTGAGGGTGAAATCTCTGTTGTTGCTCCTGCTATGCCTTATGCTCTTAAGCGTCTGTTCATTGGTAATGATGAGGAATGCGAGCACTTTAGGAAGAACTCCCGTACATATAATAATAATGTGGCATTCACGTCTTATGGTGCTAAGTATGACCGTGAATTGACAAAAAATACAAAAGGGGTTTATATATTTCGCGTCCAGGGCCAGGTGTATCACTTCTTGGATGGTCTAATCTCTCCGTCTGATAAATCGTCAGGGGTTCAGTTATATTTTTTTGACACTGATGAAGAGCTCGCAAACAGAGTTCAAAATTCTGATAAGCTTTGGCTGACCACCCTCAAGCTGTTAATGACAATCTTGCAAGAAAATCCTTATAGAAGGTTTTTTAAAGAACTTAGGGATGTTTAGGCCATTGAGACCCATACTATAATTCTTAGGTACTATCCTGGACTAGATCAGCGTGTTTTTAATCTTCCTACTGCATCTCAAGTTGCCGCTATATGGACCGAGCCAGATGATGAATCGGTTGAGAAGAGCCCCCACATTCAGGTTTATAGCCATTCTAACGCAAGTTATAGGGTCCAATCATATTATGCGTGTTACGATCTTCTTCAATATCCTCTTCTGTTCCCTAGAGGTGAATCTGGTTGGCATCGTGGGACCAAAGGGTATTCTCAAAAAAGAAGAAACCTGATACTCATGACACAGAAGTTGATGTTGATTTTTCTTCTGCCGAGGATCCTTCTACCTTATTCCGTTCTGAAGATATAGGCATGTCTATTTCTTATATTTATACATTTTTTCTGCTGTCCTACTCTATATATTTTGTTATAAGATGTCGCTCTTTTTCCCCTCTTTAGCTGCTCGGCAAAAGACCTCTCAAGATTATACTGTTTCTGCTCGGGAGTACTATTGTTATCGGCTGCAAATAAGAGACAATGATGATTCTATGTTGCTTCATAGCCTGAGATTATTTTAGCAGTTTGTCGTTGGTACATATATAAAAATTGAAACATCTAGACTGGATTTTCATAGAAAGCGACAAACTGAAATTAGAACAGTGATCCTTCAAGGGGTTCTAGACAGTGTATCAATAGGCCAAACTCAGGGGTCTAGAGTCGGTCGTCGTATTGTATTGCCGGCTTCATTTATTGGCGGCCCAAGGGACATGAGAAGAAGATATCTTATGCAATGACCTTGGTTCAAAGGTACGGCAAGTCTGACATATTCCTTACCATGACTTGCAATCCGATGTGGAAAGAAATTCAGGAGAATTTTCAATACCATGAAAAATCACAGGATAGGCCTGATTTGCTGGCTAGAGTTTTTAGAGCTAAGTTTGAAATGTTAAATGTTGAGCTCCTTAAGAAACAGATTTTTGGTGAGGTTGCAACCTGTGTCTATGTTATTGAATTCCAAAAACGAGGCTTTCCACATGCCCATTTGCTGCTTATTCTTAAATCAGGCTCCAAACTATTGAATTCTAAATCATATGACAAAATTGTTTGTGCTGAAATACCAGACCCTGAGAAGAATAGGCATTTATATTCCCTGGTGATTAAGCATATGATTCATGGCCCCTGTGGTTATAGGAATAAACAGAACCGTGCATGAGAGCCGGTAAATGCAAAAATCATTATCCTAAAAATTTTGCTCCTTATACAATTCATGGTGAGGACAGCTATGCATGTTATAGAAGACGAGATGATGGCCGAAAAATAAAGGTGCGCAAGCATGAGCTCGACAACCAATGGGTGATACCTTACAACCCATACTTATTAGCTCTATTTGATTGCCACATCAATGTCGAAATCTGCTCCACTGTTAAGCTTGTTAAGTACCTTTATAAGTATATTTTTAAAGGTCATGATCTTATCAGCTTTAATCTTCTTGACCAAAAATCTTCTAGTGCCATTGATGAAATTAATTGCTACCAGCAAGGGCATTGGGTTTCACCTCCGGAAGCTTTGTGGCGCATATATGAATTTCGCCTAACAGAAATGAATCCAACAGTTTATGCCCTCCAAGTTCACCTTCCTGACCAACAATTTGCTTCTTTTGATAAAAGTTCAGATTTGTGGTATCTCTTGAGAAAGATTGATTTTTCGAAGACTATGTTGACTGAGTTTTTCAAAATGAACAAAACCAATGCCACAGCTCAGAATTTGAAATGTTTATATAGAGATTTTCCTCAACACTTTGTGTGGACACAAAAAACAAAGACATGGTCATAGAGGAGTCGTAGAACGGTCATAGGAAGGCTGGTAACTGTCGAACCCAGGGAAGGAGAAAGATACTATTTAAGACTTTTACTCACACATAATCCGGGTCCAACGTCATTTGATGACTTGCTCATGGTTAGAGGTCATAAAATAGCCTCTTTTAGAGAAGCCTGTTTGGAGTTAGGCTTGCTTGAATCCGATTCTTATATAGAACAAGCATTAGAGGAAGCGGCTCATTTCCAGATGCCTTATATGTTAAGGTCTTTATTCGCAATGCTTCTTTTCTATTGCTACCCGAAAAATCCTAAACATCTTTGGCAATCATTCGAAGAACATCTCTCTTCTGATTATAAACGAAGTTCAGCTCATCGGCATTGCACTCCGATAGAGATTAAAAGAAAAGTTCTTCAGGATATTAATGTAACATTGGAGCACATGGGGAAAAACCTCGATGATTATCATTTCCTTGAAGATTCCTTTACGTCTTCCCATACTGAGCGTCTGACCAAAGAAATTCAAAGTGAAACAACCATACCTATTGATCCGGAAGATCTGCTTCTTGCTGAAAAATTGAATTCTAGCCAGAGGCATGCATTTGATTTAATTCTGGATTCAGTATCCTGCTCAAAGGGTCAAACTTTCTTTGTAGATGGTCCAGGTGGAACCGGAAAAACTTTCTTATATCGCGCGCTTCTTGTTTCTCTTCGCTCACATGGATATGTTGCAATAGCAGTTGCCACATCTGGTGTTGCAGCATCGCTCCTCCCTGGTGGTAGAACTGCACATTCAAGGTTTAAGATCCCTTTGGACTTTTCAAAACAAAAGGCTTGTCAATTAAGTAAACAAAGTAGTGTTGCAAGACTGATTGTTGATGCTAAATTAATCTTGTGGGATGAAGCTTCAATGGCAAAAAAAGAAGCAATAGAAGCGTTTCATTGTCTTCTTACAGATATAATGGAATCTGATCTTCCCTTTGGAGGAAAAACAATTATCTTTGGCGGTGATTTTCGACAAACCCTGCCTGTTATTGAACATCTACCTCCACCAGATTTGGTCCAATCAACTCTTTTATGCTCGCATTTATGGTCTCATATGTGTAAACTACAACTAGGAACAAATATGAGAGCTACTTTAGATCCAGCATTTTCAGCTTTTTTGCTTAGAGTTGGAGAAGGTGTTGAACCTGTTGATGAACATGGTCAAATATCTCTGTCACCTCATATGGTTATTCCTTATCAAAACAAACAAGAATCGCTTGACAGGTTATAATCATTGAGTGTGTTATTAACCGTTCTTTCTGTCTATGTTCTTTCATTCCTCCATCTAATTACATGTACAATCTTCCAAGTTACTTAGGACCATATTTCCTGATCTGAATCTATACTCATGTGATCCTTACCAAATGATAAATAGATGTGTCCTTTGTCCCAAAAATTCTTCAGTGGATGAAATTAATGAGATGATGATTGCAAAATTCCCTGGATGTCTTCACAGATATATAAGCTGTGATAGAACTGTTGTTAGGAGATATCAAGCGGATTATCAGGACTTTCTAAATTCTCTGAACCCAAAAGGTCTGCCTCCTCATGAACTCTTGCTCAAAGAAAACTGTCCTATAATACTCCTCAGAAATGTGAATCCAACGGATGGTCTTTGCAATGGCACCAGATTAATTTGTAGACAATTGGCTGACCACACAATTTTTGCCGAAATTGTCTCTCGTCCTCATAGAGGCAAAAAGGTCTTCATCCCAAAAATTCCTTTGCAAACTTCTGACACCGAAAAAAATGGTATTCCATTCATACGGACACAGTTTCCTGTCCGTTTATGCTTCGCAATGACAATCAATAAATCTCAGGGTCAAACTCTTGACTATGTCGGAATTTACCTCCGTGAACCGGTCTTTTCTCACGGCCAGCTTTATGTTGCTCTCTCTAAAGCTAGAAATTCTTCTGCAGTTAAAGTTTTGATTGCTCCGGGTACTTCTGATGATGTTAAAACTTATTGTAAAACAAGGAATGTTGTCTTTCAAGATATCTTTAAATTCGTTAACATATGATATATGAGGTATGATCAGTCATACCATTGATTACTTATTAGTTTATCGTTTAGTCATTCGCACCCTGTTGCTAATTTCTCATTTTCTTTCTGTTTTTCCAAAAAACATGTAGGATGCACGATGTTATCTCGATCAAAAACGTCCTGCCTGGATCTCAGGGTTGGACCTGCAAAGTAACTGTGCAAGAGAAGCAGCAGATAACTGGCTCAACAATGACGCCAACAAAAAAGCAAAAACTTATTTTGCTGGATCCAGAGGTCTTCTTTCTGCTATCATTTATATCTACTTGTTCATACTGCATCCCTAAGCACTTCGCTGTTAAAAAAGCCGCATTAATCTACTCCTTAGATTTCCCTTGTCATTAGAACATGTTGTGTTTTTATGAGCAGTTCAATACATCCATAGCTGCTTACTTTGTGAATCTTTTGTATTTTCCTAGGGATCACAAGTAGAGGGAATTATATTCAATAATGACATCCCTAAGATCAGCCCTCGCCTTCAGATTTATAAAAAGTATCTCATTTCAGATGCCATTGTAAGACTAATTCCAGAAAAATATCAAACTTCTGACCTGAAGATCCAGTGCGTTATCACCAGCCGAACGGTCATTGAACGAGCCAATGATGATGATGACATTCTCCCTGTGAAGTTTAACTATACAGAGTTCAGCAATCTTGTGAATTTCATCGATGACAAAGAAAAATCAGTTGGTCAGCTTCAGCATTGTAATTTTTTCATTTACTCACCAGTTATGTTACTTTTTTCTAATTGCTATTGTATTGTTCTCCACCAGATGTTCTTGGTATAGTTGTTCAGTCACTAGATGTCGAGAAAATTCTTAAATTGTGATGAAAAAAAAAAGTTATTCTACAAAGGGGGTAATTTTTGAAGTTGGTTCCAGACTTGTGATCTTCGCATTTGTGAAATGCGAGTTCAGATACCTCGCATTTCACAAATGCGAGGCAAGTGTTTCCAGAAAAAAAGAAAAAGAAGATCGCATTCTCCAAATGCGAGCTTATTAAGCTCGCATTCTGCAAATGCAAGCTTAAGAAGCTCGCATTAGCAGAATGCGAGATTATGTACCTCGCATTTCTTAAATGCGAGGTACTCGATCTGAAAACAATCAGAATTCCCAATTTCGCATTTCTCTTCAGTCTCACTCTCCCTTCACTCTCTCCGTGCAGCCAAAACTCCTCACTCTCAAAATTATCTTGGTCTGAGCTTTCTCATCGGAAATCAGAGTCATAGCTTTGTCGTCAGAATCTCTCGGCCTTCTCCTCGGAAGCTCTTCAATTTTGTAGAGTTGCGGAGTTTCTCCTCATGTGAAATCAGAAAGGCGGCATTTCTTCTCGTCCGAAGCTCTCATCGGAAGCATCGGCAGCTCTCGGCCATTGCAGAGCTTCCCCTTTGGGAGCCCATCTCTGG
The DNA here is from genome assembly GCF_003713205.1 of Coffea eugenioides. Taxonomy (NCBI): domain Eukaryota; kingdom Viridiplantae; phylum Streptophyta; class Magnoliopsida; order Gentianales; family Rubiaceae; genus Coffea; species Coffea eugenioides. The sequence goes on from NW_020861824.1 coordinate 43,010, forward strand.
TAGCTAGCTCCATTTAAGTCCGGCATCCAGCTTTCTCCATTTGCCATTCCTTTCACCAGAAACAGCACAAGAGGTAAGAATTAAATTTTTTTCTAAGTTGTAATTTTTTTCTGGGAATTTTTGTTTTCCGAATTGAAGTGGCTTTTATGATTTGGCAATTTATTGGACATTGTTGTTCTTTCGGTTGGTCTCTTATTTGGACATTGTACATTGCTTGTTATCAGATCTAAGTTTCTTCTTGTGGTTGATTACAAGAATGGCCTGTCCTAAGAATGTCTAATGATAAATGTAGACAATAAAAGATAAAAGCTTTTGCATTGATAACGCTGATCCTTTAGGATCACTAAGAGCAAAAGAATTGTTTTTCCCTTTCCAATACGCTTAGCAATCTGCTGAACCACATCAGGTTGTTGTTCTAGTCATTTACTTGATTGTCCTCTGGTCATCTCAACTATGTGGCTTTGTACAAGAAAAAAAAACTAGTGCAAAGTCTCTGGCATAATTAGAGATAATGATGAAGTACACATGGGATGGGCTACATCTATACCCCTATAACCTAAATCCAGCCCTCTAATGCATTAATCATAAGTACTACGAGCATGATAATTTGTAATAGGAGCATTAAAAGTTATATCAGATTTAAATTTAGACCGCAGTGGTGAACCAACATAATAATACCCAAAAGGCCTTTGTTTGGAAAGCCATTTTACTAGAAACTACCAAGTTTTAACCCATGCACAGCACCGGGGAGTATAGTCAGTACATTTCATTTGAGGAGAGAAAATGTAATTAGTCCAGTTGATTTGATTGGTTAATTAAGAGAGAGAATTCTTGAAGTGATTTTTTATTTACCACGATGCATTAGTATCTTTGATTGCGTAAAAGGTATCCCGCTTTCATTTTAATGTAGCTTTAGTGGTGGTCACATTTTCTTAGCTTTGGACACGTTGCTGGAAATATTGCTTGGATTAAATGTTGTCTATTTTGGGTTTGCTGGCAGGGAGTTTAGTCCACTTTTAAGGGGAGACTCTGTCAAAATTTTTCCAAAATAAAAAATATATATATTAATCATAATAAATTACAAGATAAGCATGTATTTAATAAACTTATATTCAATTTAATTAGGAATTCTTGAATAACATTTTGGCATGATGCGTAATAATGTATAGGGGGTTAGAGGGAATATTAACTTAAAATATTAACTAAAAATATGTATACAAGACAAGCATGTATCACATTTTCTTGTACTACTAAAATATTAACTAAAATATTTATACCATAGTCTTGTGCTACTAATTCTAATTTATTTTTCCAGTTGCAGAGAATGGACACTCGCTTGGCACGTATAGATGATCATTTAGGCATTACTCCACCTCGGGGTGGAGCTGCGGATGAAGATGACGATTGAAGCTGCACCATTAGGATCACTATATTATTTGTACATGGATTTGCTTGCATTTTGTTTTTAATCTGTGGAATGTTGGATGTTTAACTTGATTTTACTTTTTCTGTTTTTTAATTTACTAAAGACTTGTGCTTTTGCAGTGGTTTGTGATTATTGGCTGACAAGTTGTTGGAAATATTGCTTGGATTAAATGTTGTCTATTTTGGGTTTACTGGCAGGGAGTTTAGTTCACTTTTAAGGGGAGATTCTGTCAAAATTTTTCCAAAAAAAATTTATATATATTTAATCATAATAAATTACAATAAACAAATAAAATGTTTTTCAAATATCCTAGTGAAATAAATATATGTGGTTTGGGAATATTTTTTCTCATTTAATTTGAAAATGATTATTATGTGATTATAATTTTTGCATTTATAGGAAAGTATATCTTTTAATCTATAAGATAAATAATCACATAATAATCATTTGATAAATAATCATTTCGCAAATGCGAGGACCTCAATCTGAACACAAAGCCAAAGCTTGTTTCCAACCGCATAAAGAACTATACATGTATAGTTATTTCTTTACAAAATT
>NW_020861825.1:0-30238 GCF_003713205.1 Coffea eugenioides
TTTTTTTTTTTTGCTTGTCTATTCCGTTTCTGAGACTCCAGAGAGCCGAGAGATTGAGCATTGGGTGAGAAAAAGAGGAGTTTGTGTGTTGGATCCTCCAAAATGATGATTTCTCAACTAATGAAAAGAAAAGTCCCTGGCCATTGAGTGTGAAATGGGTTTAGTGCATTTGGTGAAAAAATGATTAGGATGATTTGACTTTTTTTATTTTCTCTTTTTTTTTTCTTTTTGTTGCTATTTTGCTTTGTTTTGTTTTTTTTCTTTTTTTCTTCTTTTTTTTTCTTCCTAAAATAACCTGCAAAAAGAAAATTACACATTAATATATATTAAAAATAATAATAATAATAATAATAATAACTTATCAAATAGATAAAAATTCAGAAAAATATTGAAAATTGACAAAATTTTGGTGTCTACAGTTTGCCCCTCTTTGTCTAGAGTTTCAAAGAAACTCAAAACAAAGACGTAGACACCCAAATTACTTACCTGTCTCTTCTAGCTACTTCTGAGCTGAAATAATAAACCAATACTTGGCTATAATTATTGAGCAAAACAATGCAATAACATTGCAGAAAACGTGACCAAACTCATGTAGAGTTGCCTACGTATCCCACCATGGGAATCAAGTCAAACGTAGTTCGAATACCAGTGAACCACAATGAAACGAGTGCATTGACCATCTGTGATCTTTGCAAAGTCGAAGAAGTCTAAACTCTCAGAACTTCTAAACATGAAACACAAAATGAATGAGAAAGCACAATTGTTAATCAAAACAGTCACGAAAAGTAACTTGTCATAACTAGAAAAAGATGCGCGGAGGGACGCGGTTACGCTCCAACAAGAAATTAAATTTGATTTGTCAAGAAGGGAGGTAGAAGGGTGCGTGGTGGACGCTGAGACTCACCAACAGAAAATTAAATTGTCAAGAAGGGGGGTAGAAGGGTGCGCGGTGGACGCTGAGACTCACCAACAGGAATTTAAATTTGATCTTCTGATCTGTCAAGCAGGGGAGATAGAAGGGTGCGCGGTGGACGTTGAGACTCACCAACAGGAAATTAAATTGTCAAGAAAATAATAGATTGGTGGGACAAGACCCAACCCTAACAAAATAAAAACGGTCAGTGGGATAAAACCCAAACCTGCCGTGATGATAAAAGATACGTAAGTGGATTGAACCCCATGCTAACGGATATGAAGAAATAAAATACACGTTAGTGAGTTGTACTCGATGCTAACGGTGATAAAGATCACGTTAGTGGGTTGGACCCGATGCTAACGGATCCGATGCTAACGGATATGAAAAACAAAACACACGTTAGTGAGTTATACTCGATGCTAACGGTGATAAAGATCACGTTAGTGGGTTAGACCCGATGCTAACGGATATGAAAAAACAAAACACACGTTAGTGAGTTGTACTCGATGCTAACGGTGATAAAGATCACGTTAGTGGGTTGGACCCGATGCTAACAGATATGAAAAAAACACACGTTAGATGAGTGATACTCGATGCTAACGGTGATAAAGAAACCACGCTAGTGAGAAATAAACTGATCTAACATCGTTGAAAGAGAAACACGTTATGAGATAAACTCGATCCTAACGTGAAAGATAACACGTTATTGCATGAAAAAGTTCTTGAATACTTACCTGAAAAATCATTTCAAAAATTGACTCAGTTTGAATCAATTTTGTACAACCAATCATCTGCTTTGCATTTTGACATTGTTGCTCAAGTTGGTGGATTTGTAATCTTTTTTTTTTCCAACTTTAGAAGAAATGAAAGAAACACACATTTTTTTTTGTTTTTTTTTAAAAGATAAAAAATGACGAATTTTAAAACTTGAAAAATACCAATGACAACTCTCCCTTCAAGAGAGATTTGAGAGGTATATACATATGTCACTGTCCTCTCGATTTTGAAAGACTTTTTTTTTTCTTTTTCACAAAGCCGATTTAAAATGTATTACCAAAATTGGAGCTCATTCCTTTTGATATTTGCCCTAGTGTAAATCATGTTTAATGAAAGCCATATTTTTCATGCTTTCGAAAAAGCAAAAAGAGTGATCATGTGATACCAATACAATGTGATTCCTTGTGCTCCTTTTGGCCCTGAGAACCATGCAAGTATGATCTTTCGATGTCAAAACTGCTCCTCAAGAGTTGTGCTACAATTTGTTGTGAATCTTCTCAATTTTCTAACATCAGTCAGCCATACCTCACTTTGTATCACAAATCAACTTTTCTAATAACAAGATTTGAATGAATGGCCTTTGAAAAAGAAGATCTCAAATTTGGCCCCTTTTGATGTCTTTCATTTTGATAACCTTAACCTTTTGGATTTTCACTGAGGTCACCCCTCCTTTTTCTTTTTCTTTTCCTTTTTTCCTTTTGTTTTTGTTTTTTTTTTATTTTTTTTCTTTTTCTTCTTTTTTTTTTTGTTTTTTTTTGCTATTTGTTTTTTTCCTTTTTTTTTCAATTTTTTCTTTCTTTTTTTAAAAAAGACGCCCTTTCAGTTTTTACCTAATACAATTTGTCGACAACCTTTATCAACTCAGAAATATACTTTAAGAAATGATGGCATCAATGCGACAATCCTTCCTATGCAAAAGTGGTGAAGGTGTATTAACGTCATTTGCCATTTGATTAAGTGATTTTTATTAGAAATATCACTAAGGCGGAGGTCGGGACTTTGTAATTTTTATGATTGGGTCAGGTGGGGTGTGGAAAAAATGTTAAGGCTTGAAAGCAAATCTTCAAAGAGGTTTCAAAAATCCTAAGACCGCATTCTATCAATATTTGCCCCAGTAGTTTGGCTTTTGAATCTTTTCTTTTTCTTTTTCTTCTCTTTTTTTTCTTTTTTTTATGACAAATAGGAGATAAAAATTTACCCCAGTGTGGGGTTTGCAATCTTTAGGAGGCTATCAAACGAATGATAAGTTATTTTGAAAGGTTTCAAAAGGAAAAAACCTAAGGGGTAAGGTGTTCAAGAGAAAAGAAGAAGGCCACCTTAATCCACCCTGATGGTATCTAAAAGAAATCACATAATCAGATAAAGAATTTCTTACACATGTCTGAATTGATTAGCAGAAGAAAAATTTGTCCATCCAGTTCTGTGAGAATGGGCGTTCCTTTGGATAGCACTCTTTGAACAAAAAATGGCCCTTGCCAAGTTTGAGCAAACTTTCCTTTAACCTCCTCTTGAATCGGAAGAATTTACTTGAAAACTTTATCCCTCACTTCAAATAAGCGAGATTTGTCTTTCTTGTCATAGCCAATGAACCATCATTTGTTGATAGCATTATCCATGACAAATAACAGTCAACCTCTTTTCATCAATTAGAGACATCAGCTCTTTGTGCTCCTTGATCCATTTAATTTCTTTTACCTGAGCCTTTGTCAAAATGTGCGAGGACGGGATCTCAATTTGGCAGGTATTATCACTTCCATTTGAAACATAAGGTGTTGCCTCAACTTAGAAATATAAGTTCCAAGTGAAATGCTCTCAAAGTTCAATAGCAAAAATTTGCAAAATTGAAGGAAGAACTCTCTACCCTTTTTTTTTCGCCCTTTTTCCTTTTCTCTCTTTTTTTTATTCCCCCTTTTTCTTTTCTCTTTTTTTTAATTCCCTTTTTTTTGTCTTCTTTTTTTTATTCCCCTTTTTTCTTTTCTCTTTTTTTTTCTTTTTGTCTGTTGGCTGCCGAAGTATGTACTCCTTTTGAACAAATAGCCGATCCTCCACTTTGCAAGGTAGTATTATTGCCCCCTTTTTTACTTGTGATTACCCTCCAAATGTACAAGATTTTCACTTGCATCTTTTCCTCGATCTTAACCATAACACTTGCACAAGGGGAATTTTTCAAAGCATTTGAATTTTTCAAAATTTTTCTTCTTTTTTTTTTTGAGCAATGATATAACAATTAAGGTTCATGCAAAGTGTTGATTTATCAAGATTTGAAAAATATATACTTGACCTTGGACATACCCTACAAATGTATTATAAAATTTTGCCTCAATTTGAACCTAAATGACAAAACTCGCAAATATAGTACAAAAAATTTGTCTTAGTTTGGGCCTATTCAAAAATTTTATTCGAGTGATTCTCCATTTATTTGGACAAAACAAGAAACTTTTTTTTTTTTCAAAGTTTAGAAAACTAACATGCAATATGAGTTGATGTGCAAATGAAGAATGCATTTTTCATAAAAAACTTTAAATGTCATGTAGAAGACTCCATTGATAAATCTCTCAAAACAAGACCAAATTGCAAAAGATCTCTTCCTCATTTTGGGATTGGTGTTGAGGGAAAAAGGGTCCACTTCTTGTTAGCTCATCTTTTAGGACCAGTCAAATGAATATTATTCAGGATTTTGAGGTAGCTCAGAGAGATGGTATATCAGGATCTGTCCTTTTTTTTTTTGTGTGCCCAAATTGTATCTAACACATTCAATATCACATCTTAGTGAAAGCAAATAGTTTATCACTCTTATTTCTCGAGAAAATTTAGTCAACATGTAGGCTTGTACTGTATGGGTAGAAACGATAGTTAAACATATGGAAACAAATTATGACCTTATGATCATGAGTGATTGATGGCTTTCTTAGAAGCATGATCCTTATTTTGAGTTGTCATGAAAGATAAGTCAGCAATGGACTTTATGAACTTGTAATGTGGATCGACAACGATAGCTAAAAGAAATAGAATTTTCAAGGACAACGCACTTAAGATCGCATTCCTTCCCAAAAATTGCCCCAGTTTTGGACTCAAAACCTGGAACCCCATTGACTCCTCTTTTTTTTATCAATCCTCCTTTTTTCAATCACTAAGGGGAATGCAGCATTGGATGTTTTTGCATTTTTCTTTTCATTTCATCATTTTTCATTTTTTTTCAATTTTCTTTTCATTTCTTTTTTTTTTTTACCAATACTGATATCCCAATGTCAATGATAGAATTGAAAACTCCCTAATTTTGTAGTATAGATGGCCCTCTTTCTTTCCGACATTGAAGACCAAATATCAACAGTAGAGTCAAATTCCCCAAACTTACAGTTTTTTCTCCTTTCTTTCTTCCTTTTTTTTTAAAATCCCCTTCCCCAGTATGGGGTGCGATCATAAGTGCTTTTGAAACGAACCACCAATTTAAGCTCAAACGAGGATGCAAAGGATTGATAGTGTTTAAATAGTAGAAGCAATGGCCAAAGCATCATTCTTATTTCTCATAACAACCAAAGTAAAGAATAACCCATTAGGAAAATTCATTTTCTTTTGATATTTGAAAATTTTTCCATGTAGGATCATGATCATTGAGGCTCTTATTTGAAACAAAATTGTACTTTTAAAGGCTCAAATGGGAGAACAACTGATAAAATCTGTATAGATGGAGAAATGAAAGTCTAAAGTATCATTCCAAATTTTCAAAACAAATAAGAAATAATGTACATTTTTGCTTTCACTCAGATGTGGATTGAATCTGGTTAGACAAACTGGACATTTTCACAGTAAAAATTGTCTCACTTTGAAGCTAGTCAACCAATGCGACTGACCTTGGAGGTTCAATAGAAGTGGACAAAAAATGAAAAAGAAAAGTGTCGGGGTTGATATTTTATGAGAAACTATCAAATTTGTGTGACCCCTTTTGTTTTCGACTACTCTCATTGAGTAGTTTAGACCACAAATTTAGTGTATACAAAGAATTTTGGGAATTGGACATACACTCATGAATTTTCGCACAAGGAATTTTCGAACAAGAGGTCAAAAAAAAATTCAATTTAGCCTTATTTCTTAAAATCTATCATGAAATCTCCCAATGAGCAAATAAAGAATGAATATATACAAAACAATAATTGTCTAAATAAAAACTTTATTATTTAAATGTTTGCAAATTTTTTTTTTCTCAAATATAATACATGTGAGAAAATAAAAATCTCTAAAGAATACACTATCAAATATATACACACTTTCTCTTTCTATCTTTTTGACACAAAATGTATTAGAAACAATGAATCAAAAGATTTTTGAGATGCTTTAGACTGGCATTTTCAACTGGATTTTTCATTCATTTCATTTTTTTTTTTACATTGTAGGATCTACCCAAGAATCAAGTAATACTTGTAATTTCTTTTTAAAATTTATCAGACCCAAAAATATTACCAGATATAAGAAAAATATTTTTTACCTTGTTGAAACAACTTTTATAAATGAAGGGGAGGGGAAAAATTAAAGAAAAATACCCAGAATTAGTAAGCAAAACTGTAAAATCGGTATGTATGTCCTATGGGGGAGCCCTTTTATGCCAAGGGTTGGCCTAGTATGAAAAATACAATCCTCTGGAATAGGCACCATACAATACCTGATGGATCCGATCTCCTTATTGAGATTCGGATAAAAGATAATTTTGAAAAAAATTTGGCTAATTGGAGTGACAAGAGACAATTTGTCCTAACAAAATGAGGACAAAGTCCGAATGGATTGATTGCTTTGATTGACACATAAAGTGATATTCAAAATCAATTTAGTATGAAAAACTTATTTTTGAAAGGATTGAAATGTTTCGACTAGTTTATGAAGCTTGGATCGAAACCTTAAAAGAAAATAACTGATCAAATGAATTGAATGGAATTGATGACTCGTTCAAAAATTGACCGAATTGTCTTAAAATGAATAAAACTGGTCAAATGAATTGGATGAAATTGATGATTTGTTCAAAAATTGATTGTATTGTCCTATAATGAATGAATGGATTGAGTTAATGATTTATTCGAAAATGAATGAATTGGTCAAATAGATGAAAAAGAGCTAATGATTTATTCAAAATGACTGGATTGTCATAAAAATAAATGAATTGATAAAATAGGTTGGATGAAATTGATGAATAAATTGGTCAAATGGATTGAAAAAAAATGAAATTAAAAATGAGCAAAATTGTATGGAGTGGTTGGTCTATCCAAAAAATCGACTTCATCATCCTAGATTTAAAAATGGGATGGATGGAAATGATGGTTTATCAAAATCGATGGAATTGTCTGCCTATTGGTAATTTTAAAAATTCATTGTGATTCATTAGTCTATGAGCCTTCTAAAATCAAGATTTGGCCTTGACATACTTATCATCTCAACAATGAGGAATTTGTGAATTTTTTTTTCAACTTAATGTCCTTTACGCAAGGGATTTTTACCAATTCTGATGAAATGGCCAAAAAGTGATTATTAAAGGCTCATATTCTAATGCGTAAAAACTGTTCCATCATTCTCAATGTCATCACACGGAAGGAATCGAATCCTACCTTACCTTGTGCATTACCCCTTTGGATGGTACAAAAAATATAAACGTGCAAGTCTCATTGGATTATACATCGAGACAAAAGGTGGTTTATTCCTAACGTGGGATTTCTATGTGGCATTTCCCTTCTACGGTTTATGCATGATGCCAATTTATCAAAGCTACTAAATATGCAGTACACAAATGAAACGTGACCTAAAGGAACCCCTTTTTTGTATGCCAGGGTAAGCCTAAAATGATGTGCAACACACATGCATATGCAATTTAAACGTGCTTGATATAAAAAGGCGGTCTTATCCTAAACGAATACCATGCCAGGACTCTTATTTCTAATGTTTGTGTATGCAGAAAAGGAGAAAACAAGAAGAAATTAGTTCAACAAATAACACATAGCACATTGGAACAATAGATGATACAAGAATGGAACAGAAAGCAAAGAAAGAAGGGTGGGTTCCCTCCCATCGTGTCTAGTGTTACTAATTGGGTAAGGTTAACTCTATCTTAGGTAATTTCTAATATGGATGCATGAGGTTTGGCTTACTAATGCATCTAAACTCGATAAGGTTTCAGGCTCCCAAGCCTTCAAACAAAAGGGCGAAGGGTCATCAATTCCAAAGCCCTTGGTCGGTGGCTCGAGTGATCCCCCAGACATTGCTACGTGCACGTCGTGCCACGGCCACATGTCCAAGTGAATCGATCCTAAGTCCTCAATCTTCGACTAAAAACTAAAGGCTATCAACCCAAAGCTTAAAATGAAAGATTGAGTGACCCCTCGGATCATGCTACGCACACGTCGTGTCGCGATCACACGTCCAAGTGGGTCGCCTAATCCTAATAGGGAAGAGTGGCGTGACAAACCACTAAAAGAAAAATAAATGAGGGATAAAAAATAAAACGTATGCACGTATGCTAGTGCTCGGTTTGGAGGGGAGGGATCGAGAACCAATGCGAGACTCTAGGGTAATATTCCCCACCCCAAATGCAAAGCGCGATACAAATAAGTAAATAAATAAATCATTCATCATATACACGAGGAACGATGAACGAATACGAGGGTGAAATGCAAAACATCCTAAAAAAATGCAACCTAAAACATCCAAATATGATAAATAAAAAGGATTAAAAAAAAGAAAAGACAACTAAACCAAATGCTTGGACTCTCTAGCTCCCCAGTGGAGTCGCCAAGTTGTCGCGCCCCATATTTTCGCGATGGAAAAATAGAAGAAAGATGTTTATAAAAAATGTGATTTTATTTAAAAATAAGTGAAAAGAACCTAAAATGGGACTTTAAAGAATGCGACAATTTGGGTCCAAATATTTAGTCTAAAAAGGGTTTTTAAGAAAAAGGGGAGTCACCACTTGGTATTGAGTTTGGGAGTACCAAGTCACCTCAAAAAGATTTTTGACAAAAATAAAATAAAATAAAACCCTTTTTGACAATTCCAGGTCTTTGGAAAAACAAGAGAAAATGGGTTCGGGAGTCACGGTTGAAGAAAGGGAAGGCAAAGGTTCAATTAACTCAAACCTAAGGCACCCTTTCAACCTAGTCTAAGCTAGTTGCGAGGTTTAGTTAAAATTTTCCTAATCTAACCCTTAATTTTATCATGTTTGGATGTTTCCTACATGGATGCAAATAAAAAATATCGAAAGGGGCAAAATGTTCATTCAAGGGTTTAATTGAACCAATCGCATTGATTACGAAGATCAAAATAATTTCTTGAATGTGTCACGAGTATGCGAATGATGAAATTAAAAGAAAAGAAAAGAAAAGAAATTAGATACATAGATATAAGTTATCAAAGAAAAAGGGAATGCAACATAAAGGGTACAGAAGGCAAAAACTCGTGACAATAATTTCCTTATACAGGGATTAATGAGATATTTAAACTAAAAAGTTATAATCTCCCATTTTCCATGTTTGAAAAATAATTCTCCTAATATGCACAAGCAAATGAGCTAACTTATTATACAATGTCCTAAATGAAATGCAATTCTAAATGGCATGATTAACACATATAGAGTATAGGGGATAATATAATAGGAAATATCATGCAAATGGGAAAAGATCCTAAAAATGAAAATATGCGTGAAAATGTAATGAATATCACACAAAAATGAGTCTAACGCACGAACGATCTAAGGGTCTAGCGTTGGACTAGCCCATTTCTAAAAATCCTTACTAGCGTTGGACTAGCAAGTAAGCAGAGGTAGAAGCCACAACTAGTGTTGGACTAGTGTGGTGACATCATGCATTAACAATTCATAGTAAAACAAATAAGGTATAAATTAAAACAAATAAACATGTAAGAGCACGTAGCACATAACACATAAGCATAATATCTAAATGCAAAAATCCTAAGGAAAACGGGTAAAACATATAACACATAAGCCACATAAGCACACAACCTACCTATTACATCAGGGAGCCTAACTACAATTTAAAACGGGAAAATAAAGAAAATCCTATCTACCCTATCTATTACAACAGGGGACCTAACTACAATCTAAAAAGGAAAAATATAATAAAAACAAATCTAATTATCCTATCTATTACATTTATGAGATAATTAAATGCCTCTCGAATAATTATAAGAATTAACTAAACAAATATAAGAAAATTCGAATGAACATTTAAATCAAATAAACAAAACATATGAAAATATATAAACACATAGGAACACGTAGGAGCACATAAGAGCACGTAATTGACATTGAAATAATAATAATGGGGTACCTCCCTTTTGAAGTGGTGACTAAACGGAGTCAAATTGCCCTATTTATACTCAAAATGAACAAAAGAATCATGACACCAATTTAATTGAAAAAGTAATAATAATAATGAAAATTCACCTTAATATATCAAACGTAAATAAATTTAAGAATATCTAAAAATTACAAGTTAAACATACTTAAAAGTAACATAATTAGCTATTAAAGAAAAGAAGCAATCATAATAAAGAAAGTCAAAATTCACCAGGGACTGATTTACAAAAATTGAAAAACTTTTGGGGATAAAAATTATATTTTTCCAAAGTTCAGAGGTCAAAATTAAATGAAAGATAAAATTCAGGGACCAAAATATAATTAATTTAAGGATCTAAGTGAAAGAGATTTAAAATATTCTGGGCCGTGGTAAAAATACTCCAAAGATCAGGGGCTAAGGTGCAAATTTTGGTTTCTGATCTGAGCAAGGAAAGGCCATCGGGCCATCATTTATTTCTTTGGGCTGAAATTACCTAAGCCCAGCTAAAATCCAAGCCAAACGAGCAGGCTAGCCCATCTTTTTATCACTCAAGCCCAATAAAAACAATGGATGGGCTCTGACCTTCTAGTCCAACCTAAACCAAAAGAAATAAATAAAGATCCATTCCAAAAACCCAACCAATAAAATAAACTCAAGCCCATCAGAAAAAAAACATTAGCCCATTCCGTTTTTCTTTTCTTTCTTTTCTTTCCTTTCTTTTTTCCTTCTCTTCATTTCTTCTTTCTCCCTCTCCGGCAGGGTGAAGCTTCTGGCAGCCGTGCCGGCTGCCGCTGCCGTCGTCGCTCGTCGACGAATTTTTTTTTCCGGTCACAAAAAAGTATCAAAATACACACCCCAACTCGATTTTTCACGTAGAATGCATTTCTGGAGTTAGTTTTTACAAAAAATGACCCAAAAGTGGCCAAAATACTAAAAAACAGCCCATCTTTTATTTTTTTAAAACACCCTAATCACTACTAAAAGTCACAAAATTTATACCACAACACTCCTTACAACCTCTACAATACAACTATGATTTTAATTTGACAAGAAGACAATATAAAAGGGCTAAAATAAAGCAAACAACCCCTAAAAATTCTTTTTTTCATTTTTTGCATTTTTTCAAAATAGTTAACATGCATATACAAATATCATTCTTCTTTTCCTAATTTTGTTCATGATCCATCCCAAAATTCAGCAACTCAACAGCCAAGGAAACCAGCAAAAGCAAAAGAAAATTAAACAATAAAGCATGGACTTAATGTGCTAAACAAAACTAAAATTACCTCAATGTAGGTGTGTGTGAGATTGAGAGGGGAAAGGGAAAGGAGAACCGAGAGACTGAGGGGGATTTTTCTTCTTCTTCTTGTGTGTTTTCTGTTTCTTTCCTCTGCCCAAGTCCGAGAGAGGGAGAGAGTGAGCCGTGTGCAAAGTGAGGGAGTGTTTTCTTCTTCTTGTTCTGTGAGGGAGAGAGCCGAGAGATGTGTTTGGGAGAAAGAAAGGCGGAGTCTTTTTCTTCTTCTTGTTCTGTGACTTTTTTTTTTTTCGTTTTCTGTCCGTGAGAGCCGAGAGAGGAGATTGAGGAAGTAAAGGTGGGGAGTTTGTGTGTTGGATTTGCCAAAATGATGATTTCTCAACTAATGAAAAGAAAGAAGCATGGCCATTGAGTGTGAAATGGGCTAATAGTTGTTTTGGTAGGAAAAATAATTGGGAGAAACTTTTCTTATTTTTTGATTTTCTTTTTGTTTTGTTTTGTTATTTTTGTTATTTTTTTTCTTTTTCTAAAACAAACCTGCAAAAATGGAAAAAAATGCACATTAAAATGCAAGAAAATAAATAACTCATTAAATAGAAAAATTTTGAGAAAACATTAAAAATTGACAAAAATTTGGTATCTACAGTCTCCATTTGATTTTTTATATAACTTCTATAATTGGGAACAAAATATGATACGAGTTCAAAGCCTTGAAAATTATAAAATGCACGAAATAACCAAAATATCAAAATATCTTACACTATATTATGTACATATATATACAATTTACGCCAAAAGTATACACATGTCAGTTCACATAATAGCCAACATCCAACCAGTACAAAACATGTTAGTTCATGAGCACACAGGCTCAAAAAAGAGTCAACAAAACAAGTCAGAGTAACGGCCCTAATGAAAATCCCCTACAGAACCCATAGACTCCATCCCATCCATCGGCCCCGGCCGCCAGCCCTAAGTGGCGCCTCTGCAGCCACATCCAAGAGAACCTCACAGTCTCGCATAATACCACAGGCTCTCTTTCTCATCTGTCCCTTCAAAGCGAAGAGGTGGCGGTGGGTCTCCTCAAGCTGACGACCGACCTCCTCAACTCGTAACCCCACCTCGAGGTCACGCAGGCGTATGACCTGTCCATGGCCCACTCTTCTGGCTTTCTTCAACTGTGCCCTCAGAGTGTCAACCGTCTTACCTAGGTGACGACGCTCGAGTGTCAACTGTGCCCCCACCTCGAGGTCACGCAGGCGTATGACCTGTCCATGGCCCACTCTTCTGGCTTTCTTCAACTGTGCCCTCAGAGTGTCAACCGTCTTACCTAGGTGACGACGCTCGTCATCTATAACCATAACAATCTTGTCAAGGTATGCATAAGTGTGTCGACACTCACACGATCGATTCATCCGACCGAAGGGAGAATATAACATATAGGCTTCCCCGACCCTCCTTTGATATCTAAGGACTTGTCGGCGCACCACCTAGTTCATCGATCCACCTACACTCTTGGCTCTTACTCTGGCATCGCTAGGTCCACCGATATCGTTAGGTCCACCAGCCTCCATCCCTACACAACAAAACATCACTTAATCAGTTCTCCGACATTTCATCTTAATCGATACGATTCAACTTAAAGGTAATCGAATACTTATATGTCCTATAACATATTTTCCAACTATCCAAATCCTCTAACCTAGATGCTCTAATACAACTTGTTACGACCACACCGTACCCAGAGGCATACCAAAGGGTTTAGCGGATCGTCTGCCTAACTCGCGCCAGGACTCAATACCTGAAAATGAGAAAATAAATTTTGGTAAAATAAGAGTCATATTTACACTATTACATTTTCAAAAGTTGAATCAAAATACTACATCAAGCCATACACACAATGAGTACCAGAAAGTAAATTCTAACGAAACTACTAACTATAACCACCATAACAAATATATACATCTTACTAGTCAACTTATAACAAGTACTAGGGCAAAAATCAACTATTCTATAGACCAAAAGTCACTTATACTATACACCTTCTCGAGCGGTCCCCGCGTCGACCCCTACTAAGAAAAATAAATGGAATGGAGTAAACTATATGTTTAGTGAATAATCGGGGTAAAAACGTAAAGATCACATCCAAATAAACATGTAAACTAAGGTATTTCACATCAATAAACAGAAAATGTAACATCACAATAGTAGGATACAAGTGGCTTCAAAGCCAGTCCAATTCCCCGAGCTTGACCACCTGTTGACACTCCGTCAACCAAAATAATCATAGTCAGTAGACTCCACTTACTTTCTCCGTTCACCTTATCAATTCCCGCTGCCCAGTCAACAGAACACAACAGCTCGAGCAAAAGCAAAATCACTTTGCTTTAACAAATAACAAAATCCCAAGATTAGCATATAACTGACTTCGACCAAACCTCGGCCGACTCAAATAGTCCGTTTACCCTTGGAACCGGCTTGAAACCAAGACCTGAGATATCCAATCTCTCAACAAAGGATATCTCTTAACAAAGTATTCATCAAAATACTTAAGTCATGTAATCACCCCAACAGCACACAACACAAGGGTGATACTCAAACAAGGCATGTATTCCCAGATACTAAATAAAAAACAGAGAATGGGTTTAGGTCGAGTGAGATAAAGTACACCCTCGCCTAAGTACCCATTTAATATACAAAGCACTTTGACAATTTATTACATAAACAAGCCCAATTACTAACTCAAAACAACTAGCACGCAAATCAAGGCAATTTATACGGGTCCTCCGACTCTCGTCCGGGTTGTCACTGCCTATGATAGAAGATTATACTCAACTATCAGTCAAACAACCATCACAATGGAAATAAGAACTAAAACAGCCAAAACGGAAAAAACGGTAAAGAAACGCATACACGCTTGTTTTAGTTTTGGCAATGAAGCGATTAAAACTTTGGAATTCCCATTTGAGTCGAAAAGACAAGGAAAACGTATTTCTATTGGTCGCTACTTTCACTTTTCCCAAGGGTACGAGTTTCGTCCAAATTCTAGCTTATATACCTCTACGAAAGAATACTCGAATACCCTAGACAATTCAAGTTCAATTCATTCTCAAATTTTTGCTCAAGTCGCGAGTACATCCACCTAGCGCTCGAGTGAAAATTGGGACGGCATGCCCTTTGTATTTAGCTATTTTCAGTCATTTATGGCTTTTTTATTTTCCTCAAATCAGCCCCAAGTCACACATAAGTAATGTTAACACAATAACCCTTCAACTAGGCTCAATGTCATCCAATTACAAGATAAGTCTAACAATGCGACCGGAAACAAGTTTTAAAGACAAATGGCTAAACAGCAGGTTTGACGTCTCTTGGAATTTCAGTCACAACTGAACCTACGCTTACCGGATTGAGGTAAATTTTATAGTGACTCGAAGCTAAGACAGAGAACTACATTTTCTATGCAAGCATCGGCACCTAGTTCATGCCATTTCAGGGTCAAAATGTGCAATCTCGAAGAAGACAGAAAACTGCCCACAAATTAGGGCATTTGGCAGTTAGGGGTATTTTAGTCATTTCACATGCTACAGTGCTCCGATTGATCTGAAATTTTAGATGAAGATATACAACTCCATTACCTACAACTTCCATGTTTTGACCTAGATCTGATTCAGCCTCTATCATACTCGAATATACAGGTCAGAAACAGGACAGATTGGCCTACAATTTCTGGAATTTGATGATTCAATGCTTGAAAATCACATTTATGTTTTGACTGACTACCCCAAGTCCCTTTCCAAGCTCATCAACATCATATAATAGATAAAAAAACAAGATTCACAACTGAAAATATCAAACCCTAGCTAAACATTCCATCATATCATGCAAAACTCACTAATTAACCATCTTAAACCAAGATTAAGAGCTTCTATCCAAACTTTAGCAAGATTAGTACAAGAAAAGGAAAGGAAACCATAATACCTCACCAAGGCTGCTTAAAAGAGAAAACCATAACCTTTCCTTCCAAAACTTTACCACACAAAGTTTTCTAAGTTCCCAAGTGAGAGTTTAATCGGTTTAGATTTTGGATTCAACTTAAACTAAGCCAACAATCAAGATTGAAAGTGTGGTGTTTCTTCTCTCTTTTCTCTCCCTAACTCTCGGCCACCATGGAGGATAATGAGGAAGAAATGAAACTCAAGGAAAGATAAGAAGATAGGAATTAGTTTGGTCAAAGTTGGTTAGATGACCGCCAAGTGTCGCCGTAGGATCAAATCTCCTATTTTTCTTCTTTTCCTCTTTATTTTGTGGTCAACATTTTCGGCTGACTTGAGGGATATTTTGGGCTAATTTTGCTGAAATAAAAGTGAGAAGATTAAGGTAATAAAGTAGTGTTCAAGTGGTGTACTCACTCGGTAACAAACGGTACATGTCAGTTCACACCGTTTTCCTTAACTCGCACGTACTAGGGTTTTCACTTATAATTCACTAAATTATTGTTATCACTTCTAATCACACACTTTTTCTTATCTAAACCTCACTCTTAACCATAAAATTTAGTACACACATCTCACCAAGTGATCACATGGCCAAAATACGCGAAAATCCTAATTTATCTGAACTATAAAGCTGAGGGTAAAACTCTTAAATCTCTTATTCATTACAACTATTGAGGGAGTAAATAAGTAATAAAGATATTATAAAGTAATTTAATCAAAATAAGCGGGAATTTTACGAAAATATGAACAAATTTTTCAGTCGTCCCAGAAGCTGACCGAAATAGTTCCATGAGAACACCGTAACCTTTTAATGTGTGTTTATTTCCGTAAAATAATAAATGTCTCATTTTAATATGTCAATATGAAACCTTGAACCGTATGTACGTTACGCATAATTTACTTGATTTATTATAACTGCTTGTGTGTTTTGGAACCTCACTGGGTTGTTTATCTCATTCCATTCCTTTGTTTTCCTTAATAGGGTTCAAGACTGAGAGTGGTCAAGAATAGTACTACGTTGTTTTCTTTTGGGAGACATTAAGTTGTATTATATGGAATAACTGTAGTACATATTTTTTTGGGTTGTACTTAAACTTAAAGGTTAACTAATTTTAAGTATTAATGTTTTGGAGTACTATAAATGTATATTAAAAATATTTGAAGTATTTCTAGTTTTTGAATAATGGATTGTAGTGAGGTCCGGCGAGAGTTGGGTAGGCAATTCGCTGACCCCTCTGGTTCACCTTTGGGGAAAGTGGGGCTGTCACAGGTGGTATCAGAACTTAAGATTTAGATCTCTGTAGTGTATTCCAGGTTTAAAGTTTAGGATGCCAGACTGCGGGACTCGTTGGACTTTTAAGTGACACGACGCCTAGTAAGAGTTGATTTAAACCAATAATCTTACTTGAGATTGTAGGAATGGAAAGAAATGGTGCACAAGGACTGCCTAGGAGGCTACTTCGACTTCTTATGTTTCAGACAGGGTCGGACAAGCCATTTCGACAGTTCGTCACAGCGCGTAGGATGGATTGCCAATGTGATTGTTGGATAACACATTTGTATCCTGACCGTGTGGTACTAGCTATAGCAGAGGAGAGACAGAGGCTAGTCATTTCGAATGAAAGAGCAAATCACCGAATTCGGATGCTTGAGACTAAGGTGCTCGAGGAACAAGAACGAACCGATATTTTATGTGAATAGTTAGAGGAAACCAATAATCATTTGGCTAAGATGATACAACAATTAAGAGAGAGAGATGGAGAAGATCGTGGCCCAAAGGATCCTAGTATTGGGAATGAAGTTTAACGTGTTAGGGAACGGGAATCATCTAGTTCCAATTAATCTAGTGAAGCACTACTTTTGATCTTTTGTAATGGGACGATGGGAGTAGAACTTAGGAGTTTGTACCTTGGAGATGCATGTACTTTTGTTAATCACCTGTTTACTTTTATTTACTAACTTTGACTTGGGTAGGCAATTCGCTGACCCCTCTGGTTCACCTTTGGGGAAAGTGGGGCTGTCACAGGTGGTATCAGAACTTAAGATTTAGATCTCTGTAGTGTATTCCAGGTTTAAAGTTTAGGATGCCAGACTGCGGGACTCGTTGGACTTTTAAGTGACACGACGCCTAGTAAGAGTTGATTTAAACCAATAATCTTACTTGAGATTGTAGGAATGGAAAGAAATGGTGCACAAGGACTGCCTAGGAGGCTACTTCGACTTCTTATGTTTCAGACAGGGTCGGACAAGCCATTTCGACAGTTCGTCACAGCGCGTAGGATGGATTGCCAATGTGATTGTTGGATAACACATTTGTATCCTGATCGTGTGGTACTAGCTATAGCAGAGGAGAGACAGAGGCTAGTCATTTCGAATGAAAGAGCAAATCACCGAATTCGGATGCTTGAGACTAAGGTGCTCGAGGAACAAGAACGAACCGATATTTTATGTGAATAGTTAGAGGAAACCAATAATCATTTGGCTAAGATGATACAACAATTAAGAGAGAGAGATGGAGAAGATCGTGGCCCAAAGGATCCTAGTATTGGGAATGAAGTTTAACGTGTTAGGGAACGGGAATCATCTAGTTCCAATTAATCTAGTGAAGCACTACTTTTGATCTTTTGTAATGGGACGATGGGAGTAGAACTTAGGAGTTTGTACCTTGGAGATGCATGTACTTTTGTTAATCACCTGTTTACTTTTATTTACTAACTTTGACTTGGCATGTACTTTACTTAACTATAACTTATGTTATGACTTAATGAGCTCTAGTTTGTATTTGACTTGTGCGGTGATAATGTTATTTGTGCAAGTAATTTCATTTTTCTTTAGAATTGTTACTGGTATGTGTGATTTAGTATGGGGCTTATGCATGTGCATCTAGATTAGTTGGGAACATGGAAACTAGAGGACGACGATAGGGACGTCAACCCAGACAACCCCGAAATCAAAGAGTAGATAATGAGTCTGCTACTGATCAAAACGTCGAGCCAAGGGCTGGGGGAGGAGATGGCCAAATGGCATTAGTTTTAACGCGCATGACGGATGTACTAGAGCTCTTAGTAGCACAACTGGGCCAGGGGGTTAGACAAGAAAACCAACGTGGAAACCAGAGATAGGAGAGGATCGAGCTTCGAAGCGGTTTCAAAAATTCTCCCTACCCAAATTTTCTGGAAGACCTGACCTAGAAGTGGCTGAAAATTGGTTAGAAAATATAAGAGATATATTCGATGCCTTGAACTACACAGAAGAAAGACAAGTCACTTTTGCTGTATTTCAACTTGAAGGGGCAGCTCGAGTCTGGTGGAATATTATGAGAAACAAGTGGGAAAGAGATCAAACTCCAAGAACTTAGATAAACTTTGTATGAGAGTTTAATGAGAAATTTCTTCCTCCACTAGTCCAAGAAAAGAGAGAAGACGATTTTATAAAGATTCGTCAAGGAATTTTGAGTGCGGCTGAGTATGAAACACAATTCACGAAATTATCTAAATATGCTCCAAAATTGGTGGCTACGGAACGGAAGAGAATAAGTTTAGAAATCCAAGATGCCCTTTCCGCACCTTTCAAGTGAGGAAAATAGATGTATCCAATGGTAGTCACTATCTTGAAGTACCAAGAGAAATTGAACCGCCACCTAAAGTTAGAAAATGAGTGGATGAAATAAGACTACCACTTCCTTCACCACCCATGATAAAGAAACAAGAAGGAACTATGTCACGAGAAACTCCAGTAGGACAGGTACAATCAAGAGAAACTTCGTAGGCAAATCAAGTCACAGCTCCTCGTCTGACCTGTGGATATTACGGAAGGACGAATCATACCGAAGAAAATTGTTGGGTGAAGGGACAAAAGTATATGGGATGTGGGAGCACCAATCATAAAGTTCACGACTGCCCAAAGAGATATCCACAAGAAACTACCATTCAATAAGGAAATAAAACTATCACTCGACAAGTCAACGAAGGAGGAAACCGATTAATGGCACCTGCAAGAACATAGGCAATGATCACACAACAAGGTCTAGGGTTATCTGAGGTTATGGAATGTATGAATTTCGAGGACGAAATTCTTTTAAGGGGGAGAGGATGTGAGGACCCGAATTTTACTTACTTTTAATTCTATTTTACTGGTTTATTTAATTATTTATTCACCGATTTTCTCTGAATAATTTATTTCAACCATTTTAAATCCATTTTCATGGAACAATGTCTCACTTATATTTTTAAAACATCCCGTTAGCAAAATTGATTTTCTGCGGCTCGTTTAGTAAGGAATAGTGAATACACATTTTTTTCGAGGTAATGTTCGATCCGAGAGTGCAATAATCTTGGAGAATTAAGAATGATCAATAGTAGACTAAGAAAAGTTAATTTAGGGATTAAATGTGAGTGAGTTAAAAAATTAAGCTTTTATCGCACGTGCGTCAATAGTTTCTCGAAAGTAGCACAGGTACGACTAATTGGAGATTCAAAAATTTAAAACTAGACTAGTAAGTATGAGTAATTGTAGTGTTAGAGAGATTACATTGGAGGATTAGTGCATGAGTGTATCAAATTCGAGAGAAAGTTGTGGTACGAAACCCTATTTCGACAACTATTCAAAGTTGACTTTTGGCAAACTTAGTGGCTACTTTTCCCTACCAATCTTCCAACACAAGACTCATACTCAATACTCTCATCCCTCTCTCCTCATTCTCGGCCAAAACAAGAAAAGAAAAGGGAAGAAAGAAACCTCATCTCCTAGCTTGAATTTCACTTGCAAATCATCATCAAACTTTATAGATTCTTGGGATTTCATTCCATCTTGGAGAAAGAAGCAATCTTGTGGAATTTCTTGGAGGAATTTTGGTAGAAAATCTGGTTTCCATCTAGGGTTCATAACTTGAAGAGGTAACCTTTCTTCTCCTTTTAATCTTTCAAATTACAAGAAGTTTAAGGGTTAATCTTCATGGGTTTGAAACCCTAATCGTGTTTATAGGCTTGCGGATTTGAGGAAACATTTATCTCGCATTAAATTATAGGCTAGCTGTCTTGATGAGGCCTCTAGGTAGCTGACTTGAGGCTTGATTGTTTGATTATCGTTGTTTATGTGATATATAGCTTGATTATGGTTAGAAAGTGGAGAGAAATCGAAGGAAAGTTGTGAAAGGAAGTTGGTCGAAATTCTGGTCATGTTGTTCGATTTTAGTTTCGAAATCTTGATACTTGGTTGACTGTTAAATTAATGGACATATGTTGTATATTGTGTGTACAAAGTGCCTTTCAAAAATCGTATCGAATGGTTGCACAAAACTTGAGTTTTGGTAAAGATTCAAATCTGGAAAACGCTTAGCAGGGTACTCGGGCAATGGTTTTTGTCCGAACGTAACTTTCTGTACAAAAGATGAAATTGAGTGCCGTATGTGGCATTCAAAACTAGACATTCATAGCTTTCCACCGGTATAAAAATCCCCAGCTAGTTCATTTTTGAGCAAACCGTGGTCAGTCGGCAAAGTGGACTGCCCTGCTTTGCTTGGCTGTCCGAATAAAACTGGGAAGCTGCATCTTTTAGCTCGATTTTGCTCCACTTGTGAAAATATTTTCGAAACAATGCCTTCTGATGAATTGTAGCATTTTGAACCTAGTTTCTAACGCCATAAACCATTCTCAATTTGGATTTGTATAGAGTTAGATATGGCTTGATTTCGAAACTGCGACAAAACTGAAAATTGGAAAATTTTCCCTTCCTTACTGACCGAATGGTCAAATCTATTTTGGGATGTTATATTTTGAAAATTTTAGTGTCATTTACCATCAATTGCTCATTAAATATTTCTGAAATCTTGGTTTTGAAAAATGGAGCGAAATGGGGCTGATTTCGTGGGACAAATCTTTTGAAAAGAGAAAGAGAGATAGGGTGGCAGATTAGCTTTGAAAATTTCACAAACTTGGTCGTTTAATTAACTGCCTTCCCATGTAAGTTTTTGCCTAAATTTTGATAGAAAGGTAGTCCGCATATGAAACTTTAAGTGTACCAAATTTGGGGTAATTTCAATAACATTTCGATACCCAAATAATAGCCCAAAGATTGCTCTTCAAATCTGAAAATCCACTGATCAGGTTGCAAAAATCACCGACTTCAAACTGTTATATCTTGTTGCTCAAAACTCCTAATTTAATTCCACTTATTGTGTTTGAAACTTTATTTGGGACTCTTATTGCGTTATAAATTCGAGAAGGTGATTCACTTTCTGTGAATTTTGCCGAATTTCCAAATATTGCTGAAAAACCAAGACTGGTTTTGTCCTGTCTTCATGAAACTATAACTTTGGGCTAAAATTTTAATGGTTTCTGGTCAGAATCTTGGAAAAGTGCTTTCGAGGAAGTTTTAGTACTTTTAATCCAGTTTCCAACGGTGTAAAGTTTCCAATTTTTGGATGTACCAAACTCAAGATCTGATTTTCAAGTTTTGTCGTGTAAAGCAGAAAATTTCCAGTTTTGTAGGAAATGAGCTTTTAAGAACTTTTCACTTTCTTTTGAGATTGATGGTTCATTTTAAACTCAATTTCATGGAGGATACAAGTTTTCCTTGTACTTGATGTTTCCTTGGATTTAAATGAGAAACCTTAATGTTCTTTATTATGCTTAATTCTTGACCTAGAACTTGATTTCTCATGGGTTCATTCTTACTTTTGAACTTTGAATTTAAAAAGGCTTGATTCAAGGCTATAACGACTCGCTTTATTTTTTAGTATACATTTGAGAATTATATACCAACCTCTTGTTTCTTCACTTCTTAAGTGCGAAAACCCTAAGATATTGTTTTTCACTTTCATATAAACTTGTTGGTTCTTACCTCAGGACTCGAGATTAATCAAGGGTGTTATCCAGGAACCGAGACATATCGCACGTAACTGTGAGTGTTCCTTGCATGTGTTTGTGACTTGAATAGTTTTGCTACATGTTTACTTCATATTTCTTGTGTGTTTAAGTGTTAAGTGCTCCCTATAATTGCTCCTATGTAATTTTCCACCATTTTAAGGCGAGTGTGTACTTTATCGCACTCGACCCACTAAAATAACAAATTTCTACCGCTTAACCGTGGATTTCTACTATTTTTCGGTTAACTTGATTATTTGCACATGTTGTAAGTTCTTAGCTGAATTGGGCCAAGCCCTTGGTTGCTAACCTGCTCCAGCCAGGACTGCGCTCGGTCGGGTAGGTTTGAACCCTGGTCCACCGTTTCGATATACTCGAGTATTACCACTGGAGGAATAAGGTGATGGCCAGACAACTGAGGGAATCATTGGAGTTATAAGGTGAACCTGAACGAAATAGTTCCATGGGAACACCGTATCCTTTTAATGTGTGTTTATTTCTGTAAAATGATAAATGTCTCATTTTAATGTGCCAATGTGAAACCTTGAACCGTATGTGCGTTATGCTTAATTTACTTGATTTATTAGAACTACTTGTGTGTTTTGGAACCTCACTGGGTTGTTTAGCTCATTCCACTTCTTTATTTTCCTTAACAGGGTTCAAGATCGAAAGTGCTCAAGAATAGTACTAAGTTATTTTCTTTTGAAAGACTTTAAGTTGTATTATAGCGAATGACTGTAGTACATATTCTTTTGGGTTGTATTTAAGCTTGAAGGTTAACTAATTTTAAGTATTAATATTTTGGGGTACTTTAAAGGTATATTGAAAATATTTGAAGTATTTCTAGTGTTTGAATTATGGATTGTAGTGAGTCCCGGCGAGAGTTGGGCAGGCAGTTCGCTGACCCCTCTGGTTTGCCTTTGGGGAAAGTTGGGCTGTCACAGGTGGTATCAAAGCTTAGGCTTTAGAAGTGTATTCTAGACTTAAAGTTTAGGATACCGGAATGTGAGACTCATTGGACTGTTAAGTGACACGATGCCTAGTAAGAGTTGATTTAAACCAATAATCTTACTTGGGATTGTAGTAATGGAATGAAATGATGTACAAGGACTGCTTAGGAAGCGACTTCGACCTCTTATGTTTCAAACGGGGACGGGCGAGCCATTTCAGCAGTTCATCCCAGAGCGTAGGATGGATCGCCGATGTGATTGTTAAATAACACATTCGTATCCTGACCAAATAGCATTAGTTTTAATTCGCATGACGGATGTACTAGAGCTTTTAGTAGCACAACAAGGTCAGGGGATTGGACAAGGAAATCAACGTGGAAATCAGGAGATAGGAGAGGATCAAGTTTTGTAGTGGTTTCAGAAATTCTCCCTACCCAAATTTTCTGGAGGACCTGACCCAGAAGTGGCTGAAAATTGGTTAGAAAATATAAGAGATATATTCGATACCTTGAACTATACAGAAGAAAGACAAGTCACTTTTGCTGTATTTCAACTTGAAGGAGCAGTTCGAGCCTGGTGGAATGTTATGAGAAATAAGTGGGAAACAGATCAAACTCCAAAAATTGGATAAACTTTGTACAAGAATTAAGGAGCAATTTCTTCCTTTACTAGTCCAAGAAAAGAGAGAAAACGATTTTATAAAGATTTGTCAAGGAATTTCAAGTGTGGCTGGGTATGAAACACAATTCATGAAATTATCTAAATATTCTCCAGAATTGGTGGCTACGGAGCGGAAGAGAATAAAACGATTTATGTAAGGATTAAATTTAGAAATCCAAGATGTTCTTGCCGTAGCACAGATTGAAAAATTTAGTGACGCTTTTGAGAAAGCACAGAGGGTGGAGAGCACAAAATTCCAATTGAGAACCTTTCAAGCGAGGAAAAGAGATGTATCCAATGGTAGTCACTACCTTGAAGTACCAAGAGAAATTAGACCGCCATCTAAAGCTAGAAAAAGAGTGGATGGAATAAGACTACCACATCCTTCACCACTCATGATAAAGAAACCAGAAAAGGAGTGGATGGAATAAGACTACCACATTCTTCACCACCCATGATAAAGAAACCAAAAGAAACTATGTCACGAGAAACTCCAGTAGGACAGATACAATCAAGAGAAACTTCACAGGCAAGTCAAGTCACAACTCCTCGTCTGACTTGTGGATATTGTGGAAGGACGAATCATACCGAAAAAAACTGCTGGGTGAAGGGATGAAAGTGTATGGAATGTGGGAGCACCAACCATAAAGTTCACGACTGCCCAAAGAGGTATCCACGAGAAACTACCATTCAACAAGGAAATAAAACTATCCCTCGACAAGTCAACGAATGAGGAAACTGACCAATGACACCTGCAAGAACATATGCAATGATCACACAACAAGGTCCAGGGTTATCTGAGGTTATGAAAGGTATGAATTTCGAGCACGAAATTCTTTTAAAGGGGAGAGGATGTGAGGACCCGAATTTTACTTACTTTGAATTCTATTTTACAGGATTATTTAATTATTTATTCACCCATTTTCTCCCAATAATTTATTTCAACCATTTTAAATCCATTTTTATGGAACAATGTCTCATATTTTTAAAATGTCCTATTAGCAAAATTAATTTTTTGTGACTCGTTTAGTAAGGAATAGTGAATACACGTTGTTTTTCGAGGCAATGTTCGATCCGAGAGTGCAATTATCTTGAAAAATTAAGAATGATCAATAGTAAACTAAGAAAAGTTAATTTTGGGATTAAATGTGAGAGTTAAACAAATTAAACTTTTATTGCACGCGCGTCGATAGTTTCTCGAAAGCAGCACCGGTACGACAAATTTGAGATTCGAGAATTTAATACTAGACTAGTAAGTATGAGTAATTGTAGTGTTAAAGGGATTACATTGGAGGATTAGTGCATGAGTGTATCAAATCCGATAGAAAGTGGTGGTACGAAACCCTATTACGACAACTATTCAAAGTTGACTTTTGGCAAACTTAGAGGCTACTTTTCCCTCCAATCTTCCAACACAAGACTCACGCTCAACACGCTCAACACTCTCATCTCTCTCTCCTCATTCTCGGCCAAAACAAGAAAAAAAAAGGGAAGAAAGAAACCTCATCTTCTAGTTTCAATTTCACTTGCAAATCATCATCCAACTTCATAGATTCTTGGGATTTCATTCCATCTTGGAGAAAAAAGCAATCTTGTGAAATTTCTTGGAGGAATTTCGGTGGAAAATCTGGTTTCCAACTAGGGTTCATAACTTGAAGAGGTAACCTTTCTTCACCTCTTAATCTTTCAAATTATAAGAAGTTTAAGGGTTAATTTTCATGGGTTTGAAACCCTAATCGTGTTTATAGGCTAGCGGACTTGAGGAACCATTTATCTCGCTTTAAATCATAGGCTAGCTGTCTTGATGAGACCTCTAGGTAGTTGACTCGAGGCTTGATTGTTTGATTATGGTTGTTTAGCTTGATTATGGTTAGAAAGTGGAGAGAAATCGAAGGAAAGTTGCGAAAGGAAGCTGGCCGAAATTCTGGTCATGTTGTTCTATTTTAGTTTTGAAATTTTAATGCTTGGTTGACTGTTAAATTGATGGATATATGTTGTATATTGTGTGTACAAAGTGCCTTTCAAAAATCGTATCGAATGGTTGTACAAAACTTGAGTTTTGGTAAAGATTCAAATCTAGAAAACGCCTAGCAGGGTACTCGGGCAGTGGTTCTTTGTCTGAACGTAACTCTCTGTACAAAAAATGAAATTGAGTGCCAATTACGCCATTCAAAACTAGACATTCATAGCTTTCCACTGGTATAAAAATTCCCTGCTAGTTCGTTTTGAGCAAACCGTGGTGAGTTGGCAAAATAGACTGTCCTGCTTTGCCTGGGTGTCCAAATGAAACTGGGAAAATGCATTTGTGGCTCGATTTTGTTCCACTTGTGAAAAGATTTTCAAAATGATGCCTTCTGATGAATTGTAGCATTTTGAACTTAGTTTCTAATGCCATAAACCATTCTCAATTTGGATTTTTATAGAGTTAGATATGGCTTGATTTCGAAACTGTAACAAAATTGGAAATTGGAAAATTTTCCCTTCCTTGCTGACCGAATGGTCAAATCTATTTTGAAATGTTATATTTTGAAAATTTTAATGTCATTTACCATCAATTGCTCATTAAATGTTTTTGGAATCTTGGTTTCAAAAATGGAGCGAAATGGGGTTGATTTCGTCGGACAAATCTTTTGAAAAGAGAAAGAGAGGTAGGGTGGCAGATTAGCTTTGAAAATTTCACAAATTTGATCGTTTCGTTAACTGCCTTCCCTTGTAAGTTTTTGCCTAAATTTTGATAGAGAGGTAGTCTGCATAAGGAAGTTTAAGTGTACCAAATTTGGTGTAACTTCAATACCATCTCGATACCCAAATAATGTCCCAAAGATTGCTCTTCAAATCTGGAAATCCACTGATCAGGTTGCGAAAATTGACCGACTTCAAACTGTTATATCTTGTTGCTCAAAACTCCGAATTTAGTTCTACTTATTGTATTTGAAACTTTATTTGGGACTCTTATTGCATTATAAATTCCCGGGGCTGATTCACTTCCTGTGAATTTTGCCGAATTTCCAAACATTGCTGAAAAACCAAGACGGTTCTGTCATGTCTTCATGAAACTATAACTTTGGGCTAAAATTTGAATGGTTTTCTGGTCAGAATCTTGGAAAAGTGTTTTTGGGGAAGTTTTAGTACTTTTAATCCAGTTTCCAACAGTGTAAAGTTTCCAATTTTTGGACGTACCAAACTGAAGATCTAATTTTTCAAGTTTTGTCGTGTAAAGCTGAAAATTTTCGATTTTTTAGGAAATGAGCTTTTAAGAACTTTTCACTTTCTTTTGAGATTGATGGTTCATTTTAAATTCGATTTCATGGAGGATACAAGTTTCCCTTGTATTTGATGTTTCCTTGGATTTAAATGAGAAACCTTAATGTTCTTTATTATGCTTAATTCTTGACCTAGAACTTGATTTCTCATGGGTTCATTCTTACTTTTGAACTTTGAATTAAAAAAGGCTTGATTCAAGGCTATAATGACTCGCTTTATTTTTCAGTATACATTTGAGAATTATATACCAACCTCTTGTTTCTTCACTTCTTATGTGCGAAAACCCTAAGATATTATTTTTCACTTTCATATAAACTTGTTGGTTCTTACCTTAGGACTTGAGATTAATCAAGGGTGTTATCCAGAAACCGAGACATATCGCACGTAACTGTGAGTGTTCCCTACATGTGTGTGTGACTTGAATAGTTTTGCTACATGTTTACTTAATATTTCTTGTGTGTTTAAGTGTTAAGTGCTCCCTATAATTGGTCCTATGTAATTTTTCACCGTTTTAAGGTGAATGTGTACTTTATCGCACTCGACCTATTAAAATAACAAATTTCTACCGCTTAACCGTGGATTTCTACTATTTTCCGGTTTACTTGATTATTTGCGCATGTTGTAAGTTCTTAGCTGAATTGGGCCAAGCCCTTGGTTACTAACCTGCTCGAGTCAGGATTGAGCTCGGTCGGGTAGGTTGGAAACCTGGGCCACTGTTTCGATATACTTGAGTATTACCATTGGAGGAATAAGGTGATGGCCAGACAACCGAGGGAGTCATTGGAGTTATAATGTGAAACTGATCGAAATAGTTCCATGGGAACACCGTATCCTTTTAATGTGTGTTTATTTCTGTAATATGATAAATGTCTCATTTTAATGTGCCAGTGTGAAACCTTGAACCGTATGTGCGTTATGCTTAATTTACTTGATTTATTAGAATTGCTTGTGTGTTTTGGAACCTCACTGGGCTGTTTAGCTCATTTCACTCCTTTATTTTCCTTAACAGGGTTCAAGACCAAGAGTGCTCAAGAATAGTACTAAGTTGTTTTCTTTTGAGAGACTTTAAGTTGTATTATAGCGAATGACTGTAGTACATATTCTTTTGGGTTGTATTTAAGTTTGAAAGTTAACTAATTTTAAGTATTAATATTTTGGGGTACTTTAATTGTATATTGAAAATATTTGAAATATTTCTAGTTTTTGAATTATGGATTGTAGTGAGCCCTGGCGAGAGTTGGGCAGGCAGTTCGCTGACCCCTCTGGTTCACCTTTGGGGAAAGTAGGGCTGTCATAAAAACAAAAAGAAGTGTGCATGTATCTTGCATAAGGTTACTAAATCTCATGAGTCTATTTATATAAGTTCGATTTACATGATCTTGCATTGATAGTAACAAGTGAGGGGTTGGATTTTAAAACACCATTTGATTGTATTTGGCTATATGATATTTGATCGCAGATTTTGAATCCGGCCAGGGAGCTAGGCTTGAACCCGATTTTGATAAACAGTAATCATTGGTGAGTGTTCCTTGCATGTTGTGCTACCAATGACAATGTGGAATATTGTGCATATTTGCTTGAATGTTAAATGTTTTTCAATGATTGCTAAATGGATTTTCAATGGGCAAGTGTGCACTTTATCGCACTCGGCCCAAGTAAATGTGAATTTTCAATGATCAAATGATTGAATGTTACTTGTGCATGAATGTTAGCTTTTAGCTAAACTGGGCTCTTCCCTTCGTTGCCAGTCGACTCCAGCCAGATGCGGACTCGGTCAGGCGGCTGATAACCCTGGGATAGTGTATGGTATACTCGAGTATGACCATGAAATCGGGTGGAGTACTGGCCAATGAATGCAATGTAATGATTGAAATGAATCACTGAATGAATGAATGAAATGAACACTAAAGGAGTTTTCACTTTTAAATGCTTTCAAATGTCGGAGGTATAAAGGAAATGGACGGCGATTGAATGACTGAATGAATGGCTCTAAGTGAGCAATTTTCCTTCCAATGATTGAATGTTGTTTCTTGAATGACTGCTTATTACTGTGCAACATGTGTAAATTTTTAAATGTAATACTTTCATGTTTTATCTACTTGACCGCTTGTTTGGGAACCTCACTAGGTTTTTATTTCATTCCATTAGTTTGTTTTCTTAACAGGAGCAGAGGCCAAAGCAAGTTAGCATGAACTAGTGTGTATTATCTTTATGTACTTGTACTTTTATAGATGGAATGTATTTTGAAGATTTGGTAATAAAATCCTATGTTTCACTTTTGAGTTGTAAATTAAGTTGGAATTCTTGGATGAATGAAACTTTTTATGTTAATCTGGAGGCGGGCGTGAAAGACTATTTCAAGAATGTAAGTGAGTGAGTCCTGACGATAGTTGGGCAGGCGGACCGCCAAACCCTTGGGTTAGCCCTAGGGGGAGATGGGGTCGTCACATCTTAAAATCTCTCTCCCTCCAATTTTGAGACTCCAATTTAGTAAGACCGGCAAGAAACGAATCTGTTTTTCTCGTGCCTCACAAAAATCACCCCACCATGTTTGCAAGCCCCGACTAGCAAAATACCACCTTGGGCAGCATCAGCATGCCGTTGTGTTTCCAAGTCTCCAGAAGCACATGGCAAACAATCTTCAGGTAAGTAGAATAGTTGTTTATTTCTTCAATTATTATTTGCATGTATCTTATTTTGCTTTATTGTATTATATTATTGTCATATTTAATTATTTTCTACTTTATTTACTTGTTTATTGTTTAATTTGTATTCTTTTATTGTATCATATTATTGTCATGCAAATACTTTATTGTATTTATTTTACTATAATTACAAATTAATCAATAGAGTATCGATAATTTATCCATACCTTTTATGAATAAGTGAAATTAATTAATGTAGTATTAATGCAAATAAATGATACTAATTTTTTTTAATTGGCCATGTAATTGGTTAGATTATTATTTTTTTAATAAAAAGGGGACAACACCCCTGAATTGATAAATTCATCAACGGAGCGAACCAGCAAAAGTTACATTGTTTCTCCCTTACTGGGGCCTAATCGAAGGAAAGGATAATATGTCCTGCCTAATCACTACTCTAACACTGCGGGGTAGGGTTTCTTCCGATTCACACAACCAGTCAGGCCCAGGCTGGGAGGTGGCAATAACATCTGCTACCCTATTAGCTTGCCTGAAAACATGGGAGAGGTGAACCCCCAAATCT